>NC_066579.1:40887734-41172734 GCF_024323335.1 Lathyrus oleraceus | reverse complement strand
TTTACTTCGTTTCAGGCCATGTTATTCAGTCTCATGGAACTAAACTCTTAGATGCAGCATGCAGCCGCCTCCATCCATCGGCATATCCGCCCCGCTTAGCCGCATTGTTCATCTTGAAAGGGAGCCGCGAGGTGCTGTCATGTCAAGCCCAAGGTTCGTTCTACTGCTGTCAAATTTCTGCCATTTACACGGGGGGTCTTCTTGCAACGATCTTCGTTTCTTCAGGAATGGTGTCGGTCAATTGGTGTATAGGCCATCTCGGTCCAGTTTAGAATTGACCTCTCTTTTAAATCCCGCTTCCTTGTTAGCTGGGAAACCCCTCCTCTATGAAGCAGAGAATGATCGATCGAAGACTGAGAAGATAGAATAAATAATATGTTTTAAGCATCGGTTGCGACATCGAATGAGACTTATCCAGGGAGCAAAGGGAAAAGGAAGACCGAGTGGGATCCAGGAAACTAGCGGACTGATCACTAATAAGGCTCCGTCCATCTGAGGAGGAATGCTGCTAAGAGCGGATATGCCCCATCTCTCGAGAGAAAAGTCCCTAAACTAAAGTATTCCTCCAACAGGTAATTCGTCGAAAAGACTAGCATCGTCTTTGTCACAAAGATGTGGAACTTCGATATAGAAGCTCTTTCGCCGCTAGTAAGCGGTTTAACCTCTCCTTTGTTCACTCGTGTCCCTTACCAAAACAAAACGTTAAGGCACTGCAAAGGCATAAGAAAGCATATAAGATAGGCTCCAACCAAAAAAAAAATAAAGAAGGAAACTAATGCTAATGGATCCGTTTTTCTAGATGACATAGCCCTTGAAAGCCCTATTATGAGCAGGAGAGGATTGGGGAAAAACTAGAGGGGAGAGCTATTGAGTCACTACCTAAGAATATATCCTTTTAGCTTACAGAGGATAAGGATAAAAAAGATATTTTTGAAAGCGCTACGATATAACTCTTCGAGGCATAGCGACCTTCTTTAAGCCATATTGACGCCGTGTCAAAGACTCTTTATTCTAGGTTAGCTCTCGAGTAAGCGAGAAAGAAAGCATTCTTCGCTCCATGAAAACAAGTAAGTATATCTTTAGTGAGCAAGAAGAATAGAATGCTCAACATCAACAGGATGTACCTTATCCCTTTGGCCAGTCCAGTCCCTCTTTAGCATCTCAATAATTCGCGTTGTTCATAAAACATAAAAAGAGTTGGTGTCTTGGTTTGCGCAATTGAAGAATAAAATTAAGGGCTTGTTCTCAGATGCCCATAAATTGCCCATTTGCAAAAGCACTAGGCATAGAAGGGGCTGTTATGAAGAGTTGTGCAAGTGACATTTTCAACTAAAACGATAAATAAGCCAAAAGCGCACTTTAGATATACTATACTCTAGCTTTAGAGTTATAGGCTGCGACGGTGGAAGTAGAGGTTTAGGCTTGCCCCTGCTAGACTTTGCCTGCCATCTTACTAGAAGAAATCTTCCAAGTTTCAAGGGTGCCTTTGTAGCAAGAAAGAGCATCGACTGTGAGGGAATGGTCTCTTGCAAAGAATATAGGGAGGTATTACCCATACATAGGTGCTGTGCTCATGCCCATGCCATGGGCAATGCCGCAAAAGTTCAGGGACGGCCGTAGCTACAGGTTATTATTTTTTTTTAAGATTACATGCTTCCACAAACAGAAGCCCTGATACGAACTGGGCCGGTCTTTCATATGTTTATAACAGCTAGACAAAAGCATTCCCACTACGGTGGAAGAGATGATTCGGCAAACCAACTAGAGGACAAGGTAAAGCAAAGTCATTGGAAAACCTGACGTGGGCTCGCAATAGGCCCAGCCCAGCCGAAAAGCTTTGGTATAGGAAATAAATAACCTAGCTGTGGAGGGGTCCCCGCGCTAAGACTTTGCACTTGGCTAGTTCGCGTGGATCACTCATCTCTCAACGTGATTCCATGATGATCGAAGGAAGGCTTTGGTGAGGAAAATAATTCCATACTATGCCCTGGGTCTTGGTCTTTATCAAGGCTATTTGAACTAATCCGAATCAGAAAAAGAAGAGGGGGTTTTTAGGCTGTGACAAGGTCCAAAAGAGATAAGTCTAGCGGGAAGAAGGGCGAAAAAAGAGAGAGCGTGACTCGTATTCTTATATTATAATAGATATATATATATATATATCTAAATAGAATAAAGAATTCTCAGTCTTGTTCGCCACAAGGAGGAAGCTAGCCTATGTGGAAGAAAGCATATTCAACACAAAATAGTCGTCTTCTTAGTGCTTCTTTTCAGCGGAACAGAAAGATATCCTATACTAGGCCATAAGAAACTGCGTCTTATGGTCCGGTCCATAGTTAGACCTTCCCCAATCCTCTCGTGACGATCCAGGTATACTAGAATGTAGGCCTTTAGCTCCTTATCATTAGCTCTTGCGCTTTCATTTAAGGTCATTATAAAAAGCCAGCCCTTGAAAAGACATATGCAAACCCATAGACATAGACAAGCTGGAGAGACAGGCATAGGACTACCAAAAGCTCACTACAATCTACAATCGGGGATCCCTAAATGCCTATTGGATTGGATGACAGACAGGGACCTCGCCTCGTATAGAACCAACCCCAAAAAAGGTCACTGGAAATGGCTGCCTCACTGCGTGGACTCCTACCATCGAAGCAAACTAGCCTGGCCCAACATGTAAACTTTCTCCATGAAATGGGCTTACCCTATGATTGCCGGCCAACAAGCACCACCTGTAGCGAATCCACCGGCGCAACAGCCCCCAGTGTACACAGATGACCGCCATGAGAGTCCAAACCTACCGAACGGGTATTGGGCTCTTCACCGTGTCATTCTGACGTATGTCCATAGCATGGGGACACCTGATGGGGGACCGATGCCGTCCCACAACAAGGCGCGGCGGGTCTTTGAGCTCGTTGCGAAAGATAGATGAAATAGTAAAGAAGGCCTACTTCACATCTTGCAAGTTATTGCGGAAAACCCCAATAACAATGCCATTTTACGTGAGGCTGATTTGATCTTTGCCGATATCCGGAACAAGGGAATCCGGGATGCCGACCTTGACGAATATTCATTTTTTGAATCGTGAGGGTGTTGTATTATTTGTTATTTTCCAGTGATGGTCTTATTTGGGAGCGGGAGCCGCCTCGGGATCCCCGGGATTCGGGATCCTCCGCAGCCCAATACAAGTGTATGCTTAAGCAGGCTACTCCCCGAAAATGCCTATGGAAGGTGGGGTAACATTATACTGCCTGTGGGTTCCTCAACCTAGTAGAGTTGGTTCCAAACCTTGAGACTTGAAAGGGGGTTCCCTCGCCCAGAAAGAATAAGCGAAAAAGTACTACTATTGGCCTGGCCCCACAGATATGAAGAGGGAGCTTAGCGACCTATCCTGTACCTGTAAACAAGCGAAGCTATCAAGTAAGGCAAGCTATAGCAAGGGAGTAAGTCAAGAATTTTAGTAGTGATAGAAAGGAAGCACGGATAGCGAGTTGTTATTCTAAAGTCTCATTTATATAAACAATACCGGCTTCAAAGGCAGTCCATCCTGCTAGTTCATGATTGATAGCTGTCAGGTAGGCCGCCCGTTGTTTTAAGTTCGATCATTGACTGGTTTTGAGGAAAGGAACTATATCCTTACGTACTACGTTTTTAAGCTAGTCTGATACCCGAAGGCTCGGCTCTTGTTTAGAGTAGAGGTAGGTCTCTTTTGGAAGCGTTCGCCAGTGACTAGCTCAATCGAGGATTAAAGACGTGAAAGCTGAGTTCAAAAGGAAGGTGTAAACAAACAAAAAAGCTGAGGCTTTATCTCATTCTCATATAGTGTTGAATACACTTGCTAGAGAAAATGCTATTGGCCTTTTCGGCTTAGTCACTCTCTCGTCGTTCCGATTAAAGGATTGAACAAGAAGAGTTGATACGTGTAACATAAAGAAGACTGAGAATCAGGGCTTCCTCTAACAAGAGAAGAAGCCATTAGTAGTCCAGGTTAGGCTTTCGGTTTAATACCAATCTCCCGTAGAGTAGTGTTAAAACAATAATAGTTGTATGGGCTCAGCCCTAGTTCTTAAGGCGAAGTATCACATGAAAGAGAAAAGTCAACATGAGACTCGAAAGACGCTCGACGATAAAGAAAAGAAAATGACTCTTTCTTCGGTGGACATGGCGGAGGCTCATGCACTTACACTTAGGAAAGGTTCTGACCTGGCTTTTTATCTACAGCTATCTTCTGTTTGTATGTATGAAAACGGATTCATCTCAGGTCTTGAAAGCTTTTCATAGTCAAAAGTCCTCTACAGATCGCAGTCTGAGGCCTATTGTTAGTGATGTGCAGCAACTCCTGATGTCCCACCACAGCTGGTCGGTATAAAGGGTGAATAGATTAGCCAATGCTTCGGCCGATTGGGTGGCAAAGCATCTTCCTGACTGAAAGTGTCGACCTTACTGGGTGCAGAGTCCTCCACCAGCTAAGCTATTCTTGCTATTTTAAGAGAAGATCATCATTGTCTGACTTAGGCCTTTATGTCTTTTGATTTCAGCTTTCAATGCCCGGAATAGGAACGAACTGAGATGATTCGATAGTGGGAACTCATGAGCGCTCATCCATTCTTTGCCGGGAACCAGAGCAGGCATAAATTACCTTGATCGAAAGTGAGCCCGCCCTTCACGAAGCATGGAAAGTCAAAGGATGTGAAGAGAGCGCCACTACTCTCTTTCCGGGAAAGATAACTCCTAGGTTAGGCCGACAAGACATCAAGAGGGAGAGAAAGAAAATCCCCTCTACCGCTACCCCATAAAGAAGAGCTCGCTTCACTTGCTTACTAAAAAGCCAGGAGAGAAAGCCAAGCATTTTTTTTAGTACAAAAAAGTAAGATATTTATATACGTAAGCCCTCACATTATGAGACTGAAGGAAAGACTCCTGCTTCAAGGTCCTTAGATTAGACCACTGGCTTGTTTGGCCCGAAGGCAGAATCAAAGCCAGAAGGAATTACAGACAGAAGCACTTCTAACTCCCCTAAAATTTAGATCGAAGAAATGATAGGTCCGCCTATAACCCTATTAGCTCGAGAGCAAGAAAAGAAGGAGGGAGGGACTACTTAGACTACTTAATCGATAGAGCCCGGCACGATTACTGGATCGAAAGAAGCATAGGTACACTTAACACTAACCCAATCCAGATGAAACAACTCTTATCGGAACCCAGCTTCTCTTTTTTAGCGAATAAAGATTGAAGTAGCTCTTACACTTACTATATTTTAAATCTTTCTTATTTTTCATATGAAAGAAGGAGAAAGGGGGCTGCTACTGCAACCAAGCAATTGGTGCAGACGCTCTACGATGCAATCAGACAATGAGAGAGCGGACTCTCTTTCTCTAAGGGACACTTCCTCATTTTTTCCACCCTCCGTGGAGGGGGAGTACCATGTAGTTAGGAAGATGATCGATGCCTAAAGCATGTCTACTTAAGATCTCTATCCTTTATGGTGATCAAGATATCCCAAGAAGAGAGACCTGACGGCGCGCCTTTACTAGAAGAGAAGGAAAGAAGACACTTACTAGAAATCTATTCCACTACCGCTTGATTTCTCTCTGTCCACAGCCATGACTCACCCACCTTTCCATCCCCCCTCAAAGATCCACCCGATCGATGAAGACTTGAACCGAACTCGCAGTGATCAAATCGACTTTGGAGAGTAAATCCTCAGGGCAAACCAAAGGAAGGACGGGATAGAGCTCCAAGACAGGCTGAAGGTAGAGAAGGATAGACGAGACAAGGAAGCAAAGGAGAAAAGAAAGATCGGAATAGAATAGAGGTAACGGTTGAACGAACGGTAGACCCAACTCTGTATACTTAGCCGGAAGCAGGGCATTCCACCGATTCCACTTAGGGAGAAAGCCTTTCCCGTATCTATTTGAACCCGATCTTAAAATTTCTATCCGGTAGACTTGGTAAGGTAAAAGGGCCCCGACTTATTTGATTTCCAGAATTAGAGTTCGACCGCAGCTGCCCCTTTTTTGTTTTGGGGGGATCAAGTTCCTTGCCAACTATCGACCCCGATCTCTTTTAATTTATTTGGGGTATTACTAGCCTAGCCTTCGTCAATCACACTAAAGCAGAGCACCCAACTACGGCAAGGCCCCCTTAATTAAGGGTTAGGTTAGTCAATCCGGCCCGAGACGCGTTCGTTGACAAAACCGCCGTAGGAATGGAGACCTTTCAATAGAGCGGAGGCGAACTGATCAACGAGAAAGAGGCCCTACTCACTACAAACGAATACACCACAAGATCGAACTGCACTCATGCCTCTGCCGCATCAAGTTGACCGACCCCCAGTTCTTCTATCAATCATGTACGTAGGTAGGGTCCCCCATTCTGATTGGTATATCATGAAAAATTAAAGCCATTTGCACCAGGCGCACTGCGCTTTCCCTTGCCTAGATGTTCGCCTTTCTAAGTCAAGTAATGGTGACCCGCCGAAGACTGGAGCCTCATAACATGTTGACGAAGACCCCCGAACTGAGGGTTCGATCAGTAGAGGGGACCCCCAGAAGAAGAATAGCCCCGCTCTCTAGCCGACTGATCCCGTTGATCATATAACTGGGAGGGAACGTGTCACATTAGAGGTGAACGATTAGAGAGTTAGAGAGTTATATAGATAGATAGATAGATAGATAGATAGATAGATAGATAGATAGATAAATAGATAGATAGATAGATAGATAGATAGATAGATAGATAGATAGATAGATTGATAGATAGATAGATAGATAGATAGATAGATAGATAGATAGATAGATAGATAGATAGATAGATAGATAGATAGATAGATAGTTAGAGAGTTAGATAGATAGATAGATAGATAGATAGATAGATAGTTAGAGAGTTAGATAGATAGATAGATAATAGATAGATAGATAGATAGATAGATAGATAGATAGATAGATAGTTAGAGAGTTAGAGATATAAATAGATAGATAGAGAGTTAGAGAGATAGTTAGAGAGTTAGATAGATAGATAGAGAGTTAGAGATTTAGATAGAGAGAGAGAGAGAGTTAGAGATAGAGTTAGAGAGTTAGATAGATAGATAGAGAGTTAGAGAGTTAGAGAGTTAGATAGATAGATAGAGAGTTAGAGAGAGTTAGAGAGTTAGATAGATAGATAGATAGAGAGTTAGAGAGTTAGATAGATAGATAGAGAGTTAGAGAGAGTTATAGAGTTAGATAGATTGATAGAGAGTTAGATAAAGAGAGAGAGAGAGAGAGAGAGAGAGAGAGAGAGAGAGAGAGAGAGAGAGAGTTAGAGAGAGAGAGAGAGTACACAAAAATTTGTTTAGGTAGTTCCCTAATCGACCTCACTATGGGTACGATTTCCCTCAATTCGAATTCGAATTGAGATAAGGAAATTAACCTTACTTTGCAAAAGTAGAATACAAGAGAAATATAGCAATCCAACCCTAAAAACTCTAAGTTTGATGTTGATTATGACACTTTCTCTTCCCTTTACCAAAACTTGATCAAGTAACCCAATAATGCCAATTTGATTCACCGTCTCACGCTACTCTTTTGCAAAAACCTTCAGTTCTTCGAAGTCTTCACTCGATCGAATCCAAATTACGAATTGTTGTAACCCAAGATTTACCAATATTTTCGACCGTCTCAATAATTTGCAAGTGAAAAATAAAAGAGATGGATAGATAGATAGATAGATAGATAGATAGATAGATAGATAGATATAGAGAGAGAGAGAGAGTAGAGAAGAATTTTTTTAGACAGTTCCCCAATCGACCTTACTATGGGTACGTTTTCCCTCAATTCGAATTCAAATTGAGAGAAGGAAATTAACCTTACTTTGCAGAAGTAGAATACAAGAGAAATGTATCAATCCAACCATAAAAACTCTAAGTTTGATATTGATTCTGACACTTTCTCTTCCCTTGACCAAAACTTGATCAAGTAACCCAATAATGCCAATTTGATTCACCGTCTCACGCCACTCCTTTACAAAAACTTTTAGTTCTTCAAAGTATTCACTCGATCGAATCCAAATTGTGAATTGTTGTAACCTAAGATTTACCAATATTATCCACCGTCTCACGTTACTCCTTTGCAAGAACCTTTCGTTCTTCAAAGCTTTCACTTGATCGGACCCAAATTGTGTAACCTTGTCCAAAACCTTCAAATCCCTAATTGATCTTGATTGAAAATCCCAACTCGGTTTTCTTATTTGAAACCCTCAAAGATCTCAACCCAATTCATAATTCAATCAACTTAAATTGGACGTTATCAACCAATTCTAGATGACACTCAAACAAAGAATGATTATGTGTATGCATAGAATGAGATTGAAGATGATGAGAACACTTTGAATTCCTGATTTCATGTAGGTTTACTCTAAAACCTTGCTAAAAATGATGCAGTTACGAAGTATTTATATGCATGTGTGTTTGGAGGAAAAAATATGCAAAAGATTTGAAAATGAATACAAATTTTCAAGATTTTAATGCATGTGTCGACATATGTAAGTCATGTGTCGACCTATTCGATGCATGTGCCGACCTGTATAGGTCATGTGTCGATATGTATAGGTCATGTGTCGACCTATGGAGACGACACATCAAACTGAAGTCATATGTTTTAAAAATGAGGTACATGTGCCAACTTGAAAATCGTATGTGTCGACACATAGGAAAAGTTTTCTTTCATGTGTTGACCTATAGCACGTATGTGTCAACCTGTATATTTGTTTTTCATATAAAATCTTTTTTTTCATGCATGAAACCTTTTCTAACTTGTTTCAAAATATTTTTGTGTTTCATAATGCTAAGATGCATATTAAGACTCAGAGGATACCGTCAAATATACATAAAGACTAAAGCATCTTAGTTTTGAATTCATACAAAATATATATAATAGAAATGTACACTCACATATATCTTCTCAACGAACATATCAGGGTACTCGAGGTTCTACAAAGGCCTATATGACGAAAGGATACTAGAATATTGACACGTTCTTTAAGCCTTTCATTTTCTTTTCAAACACAGTTAGGTAAGAAGACTTTTCCCCTCCCGACAACTCCAAAGTTCAAGACGACCAATGCGTAAAGTATAATACACCAAATCTACTAATTCCTTCTAAGGGATTTGGGTGACAATGTTTCCTTTTTACTACAAATACTTGTTTTGGAACATGTTTAATAAGAGCCATTTTGTGAAAGAAACTAATGTTCTTGTTCATGACAGTGTCACTTGAATCTAGTATTTTCTCTCTCCAAATATCCTCTTCCATAGCCAAGCCATATTAAAGGTGTAATTGATTAGATATCTCTTTGATCCATTAAAGGATTGCTGCAGCCTAACTCATTAATTTGCTCCTGAATTATGTTTACCTCAGCAAAATCAGAAGAAACTCGATGGTGAAGAACATCACAAAAATAAGAGTTGTTCCAATCCTTGAGCACAAATTTGACATTTCTAAGTCTCCAAGTTAGAATATACATTGGACTGTTTTATTCCATTCATTTGGTATAGATCATAGCAGTCTGCATGTTTTGACAACATCCGGCCTGTGGTCCAACTTGTAGCTGGTGACAACCTTTAGTAAATGTACTTTTGACTCTTCACATTTCTCAATTAGTATTTGACTTTGAATCCTTTACTTTTTTATTGCCATATTTACCCTTCACATTTACTTCACTTCTAGTTTTCTGGTCCTCCATTTATTTATTTATTTTCCCAATTTCACTCTAAGTTGGTAAGGAATAATGGAGTTAACTTAAGAGATTTATTGGTGGATGCATTTATTGGAATTTTTTTTTTAAATATCCAGAATTTTAAAAAAAATTTCAAAATTAACCCATTTTTCAAAAAAATTACACAAATGGGCAAAATTTGCCCTAATTGTGTACATAGGCGCCACCCTAGTTGGCGCCTACCCTTAATGGGTAGGGCAAGTCGCCACTAGGGGTGGCGCCTATGCCCAATCCCTTTTTTTTTTTTTTTTTTTTTTTTTTTTTTTTTTTAAATGTTTTATTAATTTTTTTTTTTAATTTTT
The DNA here is from genome assembly GCF_024323335.1 of Lathyrus oleraceus. Classification (NCBI taxonomy): domain Eukaryota; kingdom Viridiplantae; phylum Streptophyta; class Magnoliopsida; order Fabales; family Fabaceae; genus Lathyrus; species Lathyrus oleraceus. Next base: position 41,162,682 of record NC_066579.1, on the reverse strand, counting down.
TTTTTTTAAATATTAGATATTTGATAAATATATTTTTTTTATAAATTATATTAATTTATATTAACACTTATATATAAATAAAATTATTACAAGATATATATATATATATTAATTTATATATATATTAATTTATATATATATATATATATATATATATATTAATTTAATTTATAAACAATTAATATTATACACATTTAATTATATATATAAATATTTATTTACAAGATATATATATATATATATATATATATATATATATATATATATATATATATTAATTTATATATATATTAATTTAATTTATAAGTAAATAATATTATTTATAAATTTTTGGGAGAATTAGGGTTAGGTAGACTGGTGTACAACCCAGATCTTTTCCTATAAATAAAGTGTTATTTCCTTGCATTTTCTTCAACACTGTTTCGTACCACCTTCTGTATCAAGTTGAGTTCATGGCATCCCCAAGACCGTCGTCATGGCAGCGAACATCATCAAGGCGCCCGGATCCTGAACCAGTAATCTTAAAAAGGGATGGGCATGTTATTTTCTCGCCTTTGAAACCCCCAATGGAGATGAAATTTTGGAACATCCGTTCGTTGGACCAACTAAAAAGGTCCTTGATGTCTTGGTTAGAGGGAGATTACCAACCTGGTGAAGTCATCAGAAGGATTCAGAGGCTTAGAACAAGGTTCTCATTTGAAACTGGAGAAACGATACGCTGGTGGGTTGAAGTTGAAAGCGACATTGATTGCATCCAAATGATGCATGGATCAGACGACATAGTGTTAACTGTTGTAATTTCTTAGATTTTAATGGTTGTTTGTCATGTTGTTGTTGTATTTGTTATTGTTCTAGTACTTGTTCTTGTTTTAGTACTTGTTTTTGTTCCAGTATTTGTTTTTGTTTTAGTAATTGGTGTTGTAATGTTAGATGTTTGTGTTTGTTGTTCAAGTGTCATCTTCTATTTGGAATAAAAAGTAAACTTTAATTTAAAATGATTTTGGTACACAGATTTATGAAAGTGAAAACTAAGTTGTGGAACTAGATCCACGATATGGACATTTGTTCTTATTATGCCCTAGTTGTCTACATATGCTACACTTCCTCTGCATTTTCTCTGCGACGTCCATTTCAGTTCTAATGCGCCTGCTATTTGGGCGACCACTTTTATTCCGCCGCATCGATTCGTTGTGCCAAACAATTTCCCCGTCATACTCTGGCCAATACGCCTCCAATGCTACCACCGGAAAGGGATTGTCGTATACATTGAGCAATGTTGCAACTTTGTAGATTGGAGACACTAGCGATAATGCATCGAAGTGGCTGTGTGAACACGCTGCAATGACATGGGAACAAGGCATACGATACGCCTGAAATTGACCACAGTCGCACCAACGGTCTGGTATTAGGACCCTATACTCTTGTCTGGGCAGCCCTTGGTTGTGGTCAATTGTTTCCTTGACACTGAAAGTGTGGCCATGGCGGTCGAACTCCGTAACCCGATGGCTGCTGGCTTTGGCGGATTCCTGCCTCATAAACTTCATGCAGGCTTCACTATAAACCTGACTCGTCTGCAACACTTCATTCCAGCGCCTGCCCCTTGTTACGAACAACGTTGCCATCCGAAAATAGGTCGCACTCACCAATGCGGTTACCGGGAGGTTACGTATGCCCTTAAACACGCCGTTCATTGATTCCACAAGATTTGTTGTCATGTGGCCCCACCTCACCCCATCGTCGTACGATCTAGTCCACTTCGCTCTGTCGATATTATCAATCCACCTCCCTGCATCAGAATTTGCCAACACTATTTCCCGGCGATAGTATTGGAATCCAGGCTGGTTTAATGCGTACCCCGCGTTTATCAAATGTTGCTTCAAAAAGTTATCCTTGAACTCCCGCATAAAATTTTGTGCAATATGCCTGATGCAGTAGACATGGGTAGACGGGGGGTCATGCCAGCCATTTGCTGGATTATTGTATGCACTGTCTATTGAGGCGTGCCTGTCAGAAATAATGCAGATGCCAGCTTGTGGAGTCACGTGCGTTCGAAGATTCTTAAGGAAGAAACTCCAACCAGCTGCCGTTTCTCCTTCCACCAATGCAAAGGCTATTGGGAAAATATTTGAATTGCCATCTTGTGCGACCGCCATCAGTAACGATCCTTTGTATTTCCCATACAGCCAAGTTCCATCGACTTGAACAAGTGGTTTGCAGAATGTGAACCCGATGATGCATGGACGGAATGCCCAGAAAAGTCTATGGAAAATTCCATTACCTTCTAGACGAGTTCCGTCAGGGGATTGTGCAGGCAAGGTCTCCATTATAGTAACCGTCCCAGGTGAATACAATCGTAGTGCAGCCAGGTAGCGTGGTAGTTGTTTGTATGATTCCTCCCAGTTACCGTACACCAGTTCAATTGCCTTGGTTTTTGCTAACCAAGCCTTTCTGTATGACGGTGTATATTTGAAAACAGCCACACAATGGGAGATAATTGTTTTGACCTTCAGTGACGGGTCAGCCTCAACTAGAGGTAATATGGAATGGCAGATCATGTCATGGCTAAGTTTGCGATGATCCTGTGCCATGTTGGTGTTGACGCAAATGTGAGCTTGAGATATTGACCCTATCACCCACGCGTTATGCTTCTTCTTGTACGATGCCATCAACCTATATCCACACTCCGGATTTTTGCATTCAATAACGTATCTTTCCGGATTTGATTTGATAACATTGTAGTCAACACAATTTTTCAAGTGCCAGTTCTTTATTGCTAACAGACACTCTTCCTTGGTCCGAAATTGGTCACCCTTCTTTAAGTCCTCATCAGACCTCATATATGGGTTGTAGAACATATCTGATGAGGGCTCATCCTCGCCCAAGTTAAGTGTTGTGAAGTGCGCAGGAGGTGAGTAGCGTTGCGCTATAGGTATTTGAGGTTGGTCTTCGTCTTCAGAATGACGGTTCACCAAGTCATCAACCACGTCTTCAGCATCATCAACCACATCGTCTTCAACGTGGTGCTCAGCATCTTGTTCGTCATCAATCACAGGATCAATAACCTGTGATTGAATATTCTGAGTTGGTTGATGTTGTTCCAACACAATGTACAACACTATGTAGTCGTAACCAGAGTACTCATGGTTACGAAGCATGTATTGTGTCTCCATGTCATTTTGAATCAATGACTTATAAAACTTGACAGAGTTGTTTTCTGAAAAAAAAGGTTGTTGATAAAAAATTTGGGACACGGGTTGTCTTAGTTTGGACTCAATCTTCCTTTTCAGATAAGAGAAGTCAGCTCCTCTATTTAGACAAAACCGAGTGCATTCGGTGTTTCTAAATAGGAAGCCAGACTTATCACATTCATAAGTCTCACCGTTGACGTGAGCTTTGACTTTGTATTGTGAAGAAGATGACATGTTTTGTGAAGACATTGTGAAGGTTTTGTGAAGGTTTTGTGAAGGTTTTGTGAAGGTTTTGTGAGGGTTTTGTGAAGGTTTTGTGAAGATATTTTCAAGGTTTTGTGAAGATTGCTGTGAAGATATTGTGAATACCTTTGCGAAAATGTGTGTGAATATTTATACTGCAAGAATCTTACTGAAGATTGCTGTGAAGATATGTGTGTGAAGATTGCTGTGAAGATATTGTGAATACCTCAGAGATTCCCTTGCATGCCTTACACGTGTCACACCCTTGAATGCAACACTCCCACCTAGTCTGTACTAATGCATTCCAACCTATCCACCTAGCCTGAACATAGTCTCAGAGATTCCCATGCATGCCTGTTCCCCATCAAGTCTTCACCACCAAGTCTCAGAGATTCCCTTGCATGCCTTACACGTGTCACACCCTTGAATGCAACACTCCCACCTAGTCTGTACTAATGCATTCCAACCTATCCACCTAGCCTGAACATAGTCTCAGAGATTCCCATGCATGCCTGTTCCCCATCAAGTCTTCACCACCAAGTCTCAGAGATTCCCACGCATGCCTTACACGTGTCACACCCTTGAATGCAACACTCCCACCTAGTCTGTACTAATGCATTCCAACCTATCCACCTAGCCTGAACATAGTCTCAGAGATTCCCATGCAGGCCTGTTCCCCATCAAGTCTTCACCACCAAGTCTCAGAGATTCCCACGCATGCCTTACACGTGTCACACCCTTGAATGCAACACTCCCACCTAGTCTGTACTAATGCATTCCAACCTATCCACCTAGCCTGAACATAGTCTCAGAGATTCCCATGCATGCCTGTTCCCCATCAAGTCTTCACCACCAAGTCTCAGAGATTCCCACGCATGCCTTACATGTGTCACACCCTTGAATGCAACACTCCCACCTAGTCTGTACTAATGCATTCCAACCTATCCCATGCAGGTGTTTTGGACTTTTTCTACTTTTATAACACATATACGCCAATTAGTATGGCGTAACTAAATGAAGTAGTCAATTTAAAGTTGTAATAAAACATAAAATAATTTAATTACAATATAATTATTTGTTTTTCTTTTTGAAAAATATTTGAAAGTGCACGCGTACACCACAATAATAAATATTTGAAAGTCAAATTTCAACCGTTAAATAAATTATTGGGGGATATCAAAGCTAAAATTGGATTCTACTATCTCTGTGACACTTAACTTCTCATCTGACCTGTACAGTGTGACACCTATTCTGCAAGATTCCCACGCATGCCTCACACTTGTCACATTTTTGCATCATCAGATTCCACCAAGTCTTCCCCAAGACAAGACAACTCCCACCTAGTCTGCACCTAAGCATGCCAACACTGCCACGTAGTCTGCACCTATTCTGCAAGATTCCCACGCATGCCTCACACTTGTCACGTTTCTGCGTCATCAGATTCCACCAAGTCTTCCCCAAGACAAGACAACTCCCACCTAGTCTGCACCTAAGCATGCCAACACTGCCACGTAGTCTGCACCTATTCTGCAAGATTCCCACGCATGCCTCACACTTGTCACGTTTCTGCATCATCAGATTCCACCAAGTCTTCCCCAAGACAAGACAACTCCCACCTAGTCTGCACCTATGCATGCCAACACTGCCACGTAGTCTGCACCTATTCTGCAAGATTCCCACGCATGCCTCACACTTGTCACGTTTCTGCATCATCAGATTCCACCAATGCATGCCAACACTACCACGCATGCCTTACACTTGTCACATTTTTGCATATTCAGTTTACTTGAAAAAGAGTATAAATAGAGGGTCATTCTTGCAAGTTTTCATCTACCACTAACACTTTTATTCAGAGAACTCAGGCGAAACTTCTCATCCACCAAGCTTCTTCCTACATTGCAGTCATGTCGCTTCTTACCATGGGCCAAGAACACAGAGGAACTAGGGCAAACATTGCCTCATTCGTAAGTTTTTCTTGAACATTGCCTCTTTCGTATGTTTGTAGTTAGTTTTTTAAAAGTCCAATATAATAATTTTTTATATTGTTTGTTTTTAAAGGATCCCAAGAAATTTCGTCAACGTTCACACCCAATGCCTTATCCAGACCCATGGTGCGTACCTTACATAGAGCGTGCGGGTTTCGGTCATGTAATGCATGTCGTAAATGCCACCATTGATGCCAAATTCATTTTGGCTCTGTGTGAACGTTGGAGACCTGAGACACACACCTTTCACCTACCAACTGGTGAATGTACCGTCACATTAGAGGACGTGTACATGCTTTTAGGTCTTAGAATAGATGGTAAGCCTGTCACCGGAAATGTTCAACAGCCTAACCAAATATGTGTTGAAATGTTGGGGGTAGATCTGGTCGAGGGTGAGGGGTCTGCCAAAGCAAGGGGTCAGGGTATTAAATTATCTAGCCTACAATTGTACCACGACTCCATAACTTTGACTGAGGAATCCTCCGAACAAGAAAAAGTCATAAAAACCCGGGTTTACATTATGCTATTGTTTGGGAACTTGCTATTTCCCGAAGGGACGGGAAATAGCATAAATTTTATGTACTTGAGTTTGCTCGGGGACATTGATAGAATAAGCACATATAGTTGGGGTTCTGCAGTATTAGCATTCCTATATAGCTCTTTGTGTAAAAATGCACAAAATGAGCACTGTACATTTTCTGGATGTTCTTTTTTGCTTCAAACATGGGGGTGGTGGAGATTGCCGAGGCTAGCCCCAGAAAATCCTAATGACTACTCCTTCCCCTACGCAACTAGGTAAATTTATGATCTTATTTCATTTTGTATATTTATTCTATAAATATTTGTAACTAATATTATTTATCTTCTTTTGTTTAGGTTCATTACAACCGGACTGGATTACAGTCTTACCCCCAAAAATAAAATTATATTTTATCGTCAACTGTTGGATCGTCTCCGAGCACAGGATGTATTACCACTAAATCACTCAACTTCTAACTGATTTATTAATGTCATGCATTATCGATAAATAACATATTTACTTTTTTCTTTGCAGTTTATTTGGAGGCCATATTTGGGATTGGAACATCAACCAAACCCCGAAGATGCAGCTGTTTGGACAGCAAAAACGGCCATAATGCGGTTCACCACTGTGGAGATGCACCAAAGTGACCGTGTCAAGCTTCAATTCGGAATGCATCAAGACATCCCAGGCCCCCCAATGTCCATGGAACCTTGGCATCTAAAAAAAGTCAGCCACCAGTGGTATGCCCAAAATTGGAAGGAATTTGCTAAGGAGTTTCGAAAAATGTGGAAAGACCGTGCCCACTATGTTCTACAATTTCCGGTGGCGCCCAACGAAATGAAGCCGACAAGGGAATATGTGGAATGGTATAGAGCAAATACCAATCCAGAAATGATTGTGTCTGACCCGTTCTATTTGGACGATCCCCGGATGCAACAACCATATTTCCAACAACAACAACCACCACAGTATTCCCAACAACAACAACCACCACCTTATTACCAACAACAACAACCACCACAACCATTTTACCAACAACAACCACCACCACCTTATTACCAACAACAACCACCACCACCATATTACCAACAACAACAACCACAACACATGTCCACCCCCCAACCAAATCAACAATACATACCACAAACTCAATCCCAATACCATGAAGACTACCAACAACAAACTCAACATTCCCACCACCATCAACAGTCCCAACACCTACCACAATATCAATCCCCCTACTTCCACCAATCCCAACAATTCCAACACGGCAATTTCCCAAGCTCTTCCAGTCTTCCACCTAGCCCCGACACGGGTATACAAGAGGACTACCAACAGGACTACTACACACCACAACAAACATTGCACTTTGGCCAACCCGATTCAACCCTAAACTACCAAAGACCACAATTCGAGGGCGCACCCAGCAGTAGTCAGTTTGTCCCACCGAGACAAAGCTTCGAGGGCGCAGAGGGGACCCGTCTTTCCTACAGCACTGAAGGGACTTCGACCGAACCACAACGGCAAGCGGCAAGGGGGCGCGTTAGGGCAAGGGGTGGTAATAGGGAAGCACCACCACCACGTGAACCGTCTAGGCGAGTAACTAGACCTCCCCCGTGCGGATCGTACAAGGGACCGCATCATATGTGATTAATCATATCTTTGTAATATTTGCCTTGTTTATTATTTAAATAAAAATATTTTCTGTTTATTATCTTTATATCTTTATCTTTATCTTTAAAAATATTGTCTATCATATCTTTATACATATATAAATTAATTTTTTTTCCAAAAATTTACAAATAATATTAATTACTTATAAATTATATTAATATATATATATATATAAATTAATATATATATATAAATTAATATATATATATATATATATAAATAAAAAAATTTAGACAAAATATATGTGTCAACATAAATTAATATACTTAATAAAAAACATAAATTTATAAATAAAAAAAAATTAAAAAAAAAAAAACATTAAAAAAAACATTAAAAAAAAAAAAAAAAAAAAAAAAAAAAAAAATGGATTTGGGCATAGGCGCCACCCCTAGTGGCGACTTGCCCTCCCCATTAAGGGTAGGCGCCAACTAGGGGTGGCGACTTGCCCTCCCCATTAAGGGTAGGCGCCAACTAGGGTGGCGCCTAAGGGTAAAAAATGGCCAATTTTGGCCATTTGTGTAATTATTTTGAAAAATTGGATATTTTTGAAATTTTTTTGAAATTTTTGGATATTTAAAAAAAAAATTCCATTTATTGATTATAAAATGTCAAATGAATTAAAGTTGCATTTGTGGAGACTATAAATAAAAATAAATCATTGTAAGTAATATTTAATTTTGGACTTTAATATTCCTCCTTCCACCTATGGTCTAAATCATTTATACAAAAGTACAATTTTGGATCTATTTTACCTCTGTCATATGATAATTGAATTTTTCTTTTAACATTTGAAATATATTTTTAATATCATTTTAATTTATAAGATATCTCAATTATTAATTAATCTATTTTTATTTTTTCAAAAAACCACCATAGCATCTTCAAATAATATAACCAAACATCTAATAAAATTTATTTTATGTACTCTTTCAAAATAATATATAAAAATAAGAGTTTAAAATAAAATAAAAAAGTTTATAATACCAAAATTAATATTATATATGTAAAAAAAAATATAATTTGCTAACTCTAGCGATATTGGCCGGTCAAAGTCACAAAAGAGTCACAATGGTGACTTTTTGATTGGATTCTTAGAGACCATTTTTACTCTGTAGTGTGTTCTTTTAACTGTGACCCATTTACCATGATATGGACAATGCCGGTAAAGACTCTTCAATGCAATTAAATGGTCATAGCTATGAAGATAATCCTTTATGAGATTTATGAAACATGTTTAGACATGTTTGCGTCACAAGAATAAATGTTCATAAAGGCGTGTTAGGGATATCTCGCACCCGGTGCAATTTTGATAGTTTTTTATGGTGTACTCGACTTTGACACGAGATATATCAACTTTAGAGTCTGAACCTAATCTACACCTAGGTTCAATCAATATTCGAGATGTACACAGCCCCCGAACACAAGACTTGAAGGGGCGAAACACTTAAAAATAATGTCGTCTTGATCGCCAATATTCAGGATGTACTACTCTGATCTGATTTATAAGTAAAAAAAGACAAATTTTACATTTATTAATAATGATAGTTAAATGCATTTAATTTTCTTAAATTCACGTAAAAAAATCACACTATTACTAATCTATCATTAATTAAATTATCATCCACTAAGAATATTAAATAATTAATGTATGGATAGTTTTGAAATAAACATATGAAATGTGTCTATATTTGTTGATATTTGCTTATATTTAAGACTAAAAATTTAAAAAAAAAATTTACTTATATAAGACTGGAGAGAATATACACTCCATCAAATATGAGATTTGAAGGCGTATCACGCATCAATTTTTTAAAATAAATTATGTATATTATTTAGAGAAAAAGCATATATATTCTAAGTAAATGTTTATTGTTTAAAAATGTTCATTGTCAAGCTTTAAACAATTTAGAATATAAAAAATAAATTATTTTTATTTAATATTTAATTTGAAATAAAATTTTCCCATGCGGTGCATGGGTGCACACACTAGTTTAATGGTGTAGTATATTAACCAAGATGTCATTTATCATATGTATATGTAGTTGTCCAAATTAAAGATTTTTTAGTTATACAAATTATTCAACATAGGGTGCCTCTTGAGTTCGCCACTTGAAACGTAGTAGGTTGGGAATAACGAGGATGTGGAATACACATACTATTGTACAAGACTCAATAGTTATACAAAATATTTTCATTAGGGAACATTGAATATTGTGTGGTTTCTAATATAATTATTGTCTAATGAAAGATGTAGTCATTATTGTTGGAGGAGTTTTTCATTAGGGAACATTGAATATTGTGTGGTTTTTTCAATTTAGAGTAACACTTTTGTGAGAGACACACCACATATTCACCTAAAATTTTAAGGTGATAGGTGGGTGAGTTCTCTAACTTATAAATGCTCAAATTTCTATCTTTCCAACCAATGTGGGACTATTACACATACTATTCACACTGGATACATTCTCAAAAAGCTCTTTTTACTTCCACAAACTCTTGTAGAGTACGAAATGTTTCACAAACTCTTGTACCGTACGAAATGTTTCTTATTCATCACACTGATGCCGTTGACACTCTTCAACGGAATGTTTCTTATTCATCACACTGACGCCGTTGACACTCTTCAACGGAACGTTTCTTATTCACTACACTGACGCTATTGACTTTCGATGCAGGTAAGTTGGTCCATTTCTTAAACCAAAGGCTCATAATACCATTTGTTGGAGGAGTTTTTCATTAGAGAGTATTGAACATTATGGGACTTCTTCATTTAGAACAACACCTTTGTGAGAGGCACCACATATTCATCCAAAAACTAAAGTGATAGGTGGGTGGATTCTCTCACTTATAAATGTTCAAGTCTCCACATTTTCAATCGATATAGGACTATTACCTACACTACTCACACTTGATACATTCTCAATAATTACAACTAGTTCCTCGAGATAATCGTTGTATCTCTAGAAATCATGGGGAGAGACACGATCATTAGAATGTCCATTTATTGTAAAGGTTAATATGGACGTTCTGACTTGACTTCCTTGTAGATGATGGTGATGTATTATCCTAAATGTTGAGTTCTTTGTTGACTATACATTCATATACAAAGCGTATTCATGACATGGTAATTAAAAATTTGTATTGGTAGTGGCCGTAATGTCCCACCAGACATGTCAATCTTAATATTAAATTGTAAAAGTTAGATGATAGCTCTCAATTATGTTGATGGAGAAACTTTGTTCCTCAAATACAGGTTCCTCAAATACTCCAAAAAGCATTAAGTATGGATGTGGTAAATTGAACTATTAACCTAAAAAATACATAAAATAAAATAAATATAAAGATAGTAAAATGTATAAATAGTTTAATTTATTGATTTGATCTTGTTTGATATTTATAGAGATGGTATTAATAGTTTAAACTATCTTAGTGACTATAACTTCGAGGTGGATACAGAATATTGTTGCATCGACTATTTATGTGGATATTGCATGATTGTTCTCTCCATTTGTTTGTGGTGCTACAAATATTAAATATGTTTAATAATCAAAATGGTTTCAGTTCAATTGCAAACCCGTTAAAAGTTAATTTGTATTCATAAATCAATTCACAATGAGTTTGCAATCATAAATCAATTTTATATGTTTAATTCTTTTAGAATTAATTTAATTTTAAGAAACATATTTTTAAAATTTTTAAATATGTATTTTTAGAATTTTCCTTTTTTGAAAATAAAGATTTAAATTTTAAATAAAAAAATTTATTGAAATAAGTTCTTAATTTTAAGATTTTTTTATTTTTGGATAAAAACAAAAATTTTGAAATAATTGTTTTTTCGATTTTCAAAAAATAATAATAAAACTTTTTTTTTTCAAGAAAAAAAATTAAATTATTTTTGTTTTGTTTATTTAATTTTCAGACAAAAGATCATTTTTTTGTTTTTTATTTTTTGAAAATTGAATTCTTTTGTGTAAAAATAAATTTTTAATGTGATTTATTTATTTTAAAGTATTTTTTAAAAAATTGGATTTTGTTTTATAAAATTATAAAAAGAAACATTTAGTTAAATTAGTTTTAAACTTAAATATGATCGACTAAATTGTTTAAATTTGTGGTTCCGTTTATTAATCGTTTAAATGATTATTATTTTGGATTCAATGCAAATCAGTTTAGCGTATTTTTATACATTCATATGTTAAATTCTGATCTATAGTGAAGGCAAAAATTATCACGGGAATAGTTTTCTGACCTATATCTTAGGAATGAATGTCATATAAATGAGGGACACCGACACATGTCAAACCTCACAACACACCTATTAGAGACATCTTTGATTTGAAATTGATTATGTTTCAGTTGTGTTGACTTTCAAGTATCCCTCCATAATTCTTTGGCCTCTAAGAAACATATGGAATAATTGTGAAACCTTCATCAGACAAATGGATTTCTTGATTACCTCATGTGTATAGAAAGATAATGTTTGTAAAAACTTACTTGCCAATACATTGTTATATTTTTCGGACTTTAATTTTTGGTATGATATTCCACCGATGCTTTGTAATAGCTTAGTTAGTAACAAGTTATGATTATCTAAATTTAGGTTTTGTAATAGCTTAGTTAGTAACAAATTATGATTACCTAAATTTAGGTTTACTTCTTTTTTAAGATGGAGGATAACGTCTCCAACACCACATCTTTAGTCCGTGGAGGCCTCTTCAGAAACAACCAAGCTGAGCATATTAATGGTTTGCATAAAATTTAGGATTTCATAATGCTTTTTATGTTGAGATGGATGGCGCAATCTGGACAATTGAGTTAGCTCATTCCAACCATTAGAGAAACTTTTGGTTAGTAACTAATTCTACTTTGGTTGTGTTGGTCTGTAGTTCTCTCTCCATAATTTTTTGGCCATTAAGAAACATCTTAAATAATTCTTAATCCTTTGTTAGAAAAATGAATTTATTTGCTACTCGTATTCCATAAATTATATTGAGGTACATGAGTGACCTAGACACGGTTGTCTCCTCTTGCATATATAGGGTTAATATTCATGAGACCCTTAATCGAGTATGATTGTAAAATGCATGGTCGTTCTCAAACAAATCAATATGAGATATTGAGTTTATTTTTCGTTATCATGTATTCTTGGGAATCAAGGAGTACAATATTATAGTATATAAGGGTGACAAATTTTATTTCTTGTGTTCAATATATACATAAGAGGAAAATGGTAATTATACACATGATCATTATTATATAAAAGTTATGTCATATCACATGATATTTTTGTTACTTGAGTATCAATGATGTTTTGCTAGATAACATTTATTATTTTTAATATTAAATAGGTGATGTAATATATTTTTCAATGTCACGAGAACTTACAGGGTCACACTTAAAGAGTTTTGACAATTGGAACGAATGATTAAATTAATTAAGATTTAATTTTATTATATTTTAATTGTATTATTTAATACATTAATACAAATATAATTTATTTTATTAAATTTTATTTAATTAAATTAATTAATTAATTAATTCAACTATGATTTAATTTAATTAGTACTTTATTTTATTTTATTTAAAAGAATTTAATTATATAAATAACAATGGTCTTATTTTAGAAAAATCCAAAATAACATAATTAAGATTTTAGTAGCTCTATATAAATATAGGAGTTATTTCTCATGTGAATTCAAATTGTCATATTTTCTCAGAAAACGGCAAATATCGTGTTCCACTTTGTAATTACGTGAACTTCGTAGAGACGACGATATTTTTCACGTTTGTTATCAAAGCTAAAACCCATTTCAAAAGGTATACCTATAATCCTTATTTTAGTGTTTGATTTTTAATTAGTGATTTAATTAAGATTCATTCGTCGAAATTGTCCCGTTAAGAGGATCAAGCTTTTTAAAAACCCTTATTAAATCCCCAACACGAGTATCACTCATTCACCACACCCTTTTAAATTAGATGCTCACTTAACTAATAACACCCACATATGGAGATTTTCCTTTCCAATGGGATAGGTGATTTATACCAAGAAATGTGTTAGGACGTGAGGTTTGATGTTGATTATCATGATCAAACAAATGCCGTATTCAGATAGCTCCATTGCATATAATACCATTCTTTCTTCCAAATGTGTCTTCTTTAAAACCTGCCGAATTGGATAATTTGGTCTGACTATGACCTGGTGTGCCTTAAAATATAGTCTTAACTTCCTTGCAATGATGACTACTGCTAACTCCAGCTTCTCAATTTTCTGGTATCGTAATTTATCTCCCTTGAAAACTTATTCATGGAATATACATACTTCTCTTCTCCATCCTTATCTTGTAATAGAATAAACCTTATGGCATTGTTGGTTTTTGATGATATAATAACTAAGGTGTTCCTCCCTTCAGGCGGGTGAGTATTGGGAGAGTCGCCAGAAAAGATTTTAACTTTAGGAAAGCTTCTTTACCCACCTCTGTCAATTCAAACTTCTCTTTTTTCTTCAGCGTGGCAAAAAATGGAACACTTTGTTCCTCAAGCATGAAAGAAAACGTATGAAGATTGCAATTCTTCCAATCAAGTGTTGAAATTTCTTGGTTGAGCTTGTTGAACATGTGACTCCATACACAAGAAATGGGCGAATCGTGGGGGTTTGGAAAATGAAAAATGAAAACAAAAATTTCAGTTTGAGTTCAAAAACATTTTCAGGAAAACGTTTGAATATTGCACCAGAAAAACAAGATAAAGAAAATATGCGAAAAGTAAATAGATAAGGGAAACGAGGGACACCAGGGTTTATAATGGTTCACTCTAAATGAAGTGATCCACTCCTCTCCCCAAGACTTGATCTTTAGAGTATTCAATAATGCTTATGAGATTTTAGTAGGTTAAGCTAACAAACCCCCTTATACAAGTAATAATAAAGTTTTAGGTTTATTTCCAAACAAACAGCGAACAATTGACTAAAGTGGTTAGTCTTCCTTCCAAACACGAACAAAACTTTGAGTGGTTAGTCCCCAAGCTAAACTAAAATTTTATATGGACTTATCTCCAACCAATGTGAAGTTTTAAACTGACTATTCTTCGAATCGAGTTGGGGTTGTACAAGGGCTAACCACGAACTGAACCGAGATTTTACACCAGATGGATCTTAAACCAAGTAGAGATTTTACAACGGGCTGAGTGTAACACCCCGATAAAAATAAGATAATTATTTAATTTAAGTTAATATTATATTTATTAATTTAATTAAATAATTGGAATTATTGGATTATTATTATTATTATTATTGGAATAATAATTATTGGAAAATATATAAGTTGGAAATAAGGAAAAAGAGTTCCATTTTGGTAAAAAGAGTTTTCACGTGAAAACAGAGAAGTGGCTCAAAAAGAGGAAAAGGGCAAAGAGGCAGAGCAAGAGGAAGAAGGTTGGAGAAGAGAAGAGCTTGAGGCTAAAGGATTGCCGGATTAACTCAGGTAAGGGGGGTTTATCGTCGTTTAATGGGTATTATGGATTAACATGTAATGGGTAGTGATAAACCGTTGAATTGACCCTAATTGGGATATTGAATGCTGAGAAATTGTGTTGGATAAGTTGTGTTAAAGCTGCAATTGAATCTGTATTTGTGTGAGTTGTGATTTCCCGAACGTATAGCTTTTTACGGAATCGGAATCGGAGGTCCGGAAGTCCTCCAACGGCGGAAAATGCAGAGAATTCTGCATTCTGCTTCGTGTTAGCGCAGGAACAGCTTTCTGTCTTGCGTTAACCGGTTAACCCAGGGTGTTAACCGGTTAACACTGTTAGGAATTGTGAGGTATTGCTGTTTTGCTTGCGTTAACCGGTTAACCCAGGGCGTTAACCGGTTAACACTGTTGTGAGTTGTGAAAATATTGTTGTTCTGTCTGCGTTAACCGGTTAACCCAGGGCGTTAACCGGTTAACACTGTTGAGTTTTGCCAGAAAGCGTGTTCTGTGGTGCGTTAACCGGTTAACCCAGGGCGTTAACCGGTTAACACTGTTGGAAATTGGAAAAAAATTGATATTTTAATGTTGTGAACATAATTGGTGATTGGCCTATATCGGTGTGTGATATAGTAGGGATTATTTCCCGTTGTTTTGAGTAGGATAGGTATTAGTAGAGTGTGTTAATACTGTGATTGAATTATTTGGCATGACATGATATGACGTTTGATACATGTGCTGATGATGTGTGAAAATATGCATAATGTTGTGAATGTATATATTATGCATGTGTTGGTGAATGGACTGTTTTATGGCTTAAAGTGTGAGCATATGTCCATTGTGGATTGTTGTTAATGATGTTGCATTGCTAGGTGAATTAGCATGCATATTGTGGCCTTTATGGTGGTAGCTAATTCCCATGGTGAGGAATTAGTGAGTAAATCATTGTGGATTATTGTTGATGATGTTGCATTGCTAGGTGAATTAGCATGCATATTGTGGCCTTTATGGTGGTAGCTAATTCCCATAGTGAGGAATTAGTGAGTTGGTGGTAGCTAATTCCCGTGGTGAGGAATTAGTGAGTGAGTCACTAGGTCTCAAATGAGTGGGACTAGTGGGCTTGGTAGCCGTATCTGGATTTGATCGGTGAGGTGAACTATATGTTCACGAATAGTCGGTACCGCATGCATGGAGTCTCATTGCATAATGTATGTATTGTGTATAATATGAATGGATGTGTTCCAATATTATACGTGTGTTTTGATGTTTATGTTGAGCATGATTATGATGATTGAGTTGATGTGCCGTTACCGAATGTGTGATATGATTAGGGTGATTAATGTGTTATTTACTTAGCATTACATGATATTTTATAATGCGTATTATATCGATTGAGGAACTCACCCTTACGACTATTTTTCAGGTAACGAGCAGTGATTGAGTAGGAGCTAGTGCTTGAAGTCTAGTGTAGTTCCTTAGTGGGTCATGCTCTGGTAGATGTAACATCGGGATGGGATGTTTTACCTTGTTGAATAATTTTACATGTAATGTGTTACATGTTTTGCATGATTGATTTGATTTCTATCCGCTGCGTATTGTGCAAATGCCTTATGTTTTGAATTAATAAAAGAGCATGACAGTTATTTGGTGAATGGTGTGAAATGATTGTGTGACACCCTTAATTGCATAATTACTCTGATTAATATATTGCTATTTTAATTAAATATTTGGGGTATTTTAGAAGGGTGTTACATTAGTGGTATCAGAGCATAGTCGGTCGAGTCGAGTCGTAATTATTCTGTTTCCCCTGTACGAGATAGGTGTTGTGTAACCCTATCAGTACTTATTGTTTTAGCTTGTTGGGTTTTCAGAATAGAGATGGCTGGAAGAGGTAGAGACGATGCTGCGATTGCTGAGGCTCTGGGTATGCTGGCTGGAGTACTTGGGGGAAATCCGAATGTTGTGGGAATGGGAGCTGCTCGTCAACTGAGTGAGTTCCAGAAGAACAATCCTCCAATGTTCAAGGGAGCATACGATCCAGATGGTGCTCAGAAGTGGTTGAAGGAGATCGAGAGGATCTTCCGAGTGATTGAGTGTGCCGATAACCAGAAGGTCAGGTTCGGTACGCATATGCTGTCAGAAGAAGCAGATGATTGGTGGGTTGCTACCCGCACTGAGTTGGAATCTGCTGGGAATGCTGAGATCACTTGGGCGGTGTTCAGAGAGAGATTCCTGAGGAAGTATTTTCCAGAGGATGTCAGAGGAAAGAAAGAGATAGAGTTCTTAGAATTGAAGCAGGGCAATCGGTCTGTTACGGAGTATGCTGCTAAGTTCACAGAGCTGTCGAAGTATTACACTCCCTATGATGAGGCTGCTGGAGAATTTTCAAAATGTGTGAAGTTTGAGAACGGGTTGCGTCCCGAGATCAAGCAGGCTATTGGATATCAGCGGATTAGAGTGTTTTCTGATTTGGTTGACTGTTGCAGGATTTTTGAACAGGATACCAAGGCCAGAGCGGAAAGCTATCAGCAGAGGGTTGATAGGAAAGGCAAGAATCAGAATGATCGTGGGAAACCGTATGCAGCTGGCAAAGGTTTCCAGAGACAGAGTGGAATGAAGAGGCCTAGTGGGGGAGACTCTAGTGCCCCTGCTAAGTGTTACAGATGTGATCAGGCTGGACATCGTGTCCATGAATGTACTAGTGCTGAGAGGAAGTGTTTCAAGTGTGGAAAAGGTGGTCATTTGGCTGCAGAGTGCCGGTCGAAGACTGTGACTTGTTTCAACTGTGGAGAGTTGGGTCATATTAGTCCACAGTGTCCTAAGCCGAAGAGAGAGAACCAGTCGGGAGGCAAGGTCTTTGCTTTATCGGGTTCTGAGACTTCTGCAGATGATCGTTTGATCCGAGGTACGTGTTATATTAATGGCTTTCCTCTTGTAGCTATTATTGACACCGGTGCTACTCATTCCTTTATATCTTTGGATTGTGCTGTGAAACTTAAGTTAGAGATATCTGAGATGCATGATAGTATGGTGATTGATACTCCTGCGAAGGGTTCAGTGACTACTACTTCAGTTTGTTTAAATTGTCCTTTGAGTATTTTTGGTAGAGACTTTGGGATGGACCTTGTGTGTCTTCCACTAGTGCAGATTGATGTTATCTTGGGTATGAACTGGTTGGTGTTTAACCGAGTTTATATCAATTGTTTTGATAAGACTGTGATCTTTCCTGAGATTGAGGAAGGAAAGAGTTTGTTTCTATCAGCGAGGCAGGTGAATGAGGCAGTAACAGATGGGGCAGAGTTGTTTATGCTGTTAGCGACTTTAGAGGCTAAAGATAAACTGGTGATTTGCGATCTAGCTGTGGTGTGTGATTTTCCTGATGTGTTTCCTGAAGAAGTGAATGAATTACCGCCAGAGCGTGAAGTTGAGTTCTCAATTGAATTGGTACCTGGTACTAGGCCGATATCGATGGCTCCGTACCGTATGTCTGCTGTTGAGTTAACTGAATTGAAGAGTCAGTTGGAAGATCTGTTGGATAAGAAATTTATTCGTCCGAGTGTGTCGCCGTGGGGTGCACCAGTGTTGTTAGTTAAGAAGAAAGAAGGTACTATGAGGTTGTGTGTGGACTACAGGCAACTGAATAAAGTGACGATCAAGAATCGGTATCCTTTGCCGAGGATTGATGATTTGATGGATCAGTTGGTTGGTGCGAGTGTGTTCAGCAAAATAGATTTGAGATCGGGTTATCATCAGATACGTGTGAAAACTGAGGATATTCAGAAGACTGCTTTCAGAACGAGGTATGGACATTATGAGTATTCTGTAATGCCTTTTGGTGTGACTAATGCGCCTGGAGTGTTTATGGAGTATATGAATAGGATTTTCCATCCGTACCTAGATCAGTTTGTTGTGGTGTGTATTGACGATATTTTGGTGTATTCGAAATCTGAAGAAGAGCATGCTGAGCATTTGAGAGTGGTTTTAGGAGTTCTACGAGAAAAGAAGTTATTTGCTAAACTGTCTAAGTGTGAATTTTGGTTAGAAGAGGTTAGTTTTCTTGGTCATGTGATTTCAAGAGGTGGTGTTGCTGTTGATCCTTCTAAGATAGAAGCGGTATCTAAGTGGGAAGCTCCGAAGTCAGTTTCTGAGATAAGGAGTTTTCTTGGTTTGGCTGGTTATTATAGGAAATTCATTGAGGGATTTTCTAAGTTGGCGTTACCGTTGACGATGTTGACTAGAAAGGGGCAAGCGTTTGTTTGGGACTCAAAATGTGAAGAAGGTTTCCAAGAGTTAAAGAGAAGGTTGACTACTGCTCCTATTCTGATATTACCGAGTTCGTCGGAATCATTTGAGGTTTACTGTGATGCTTCATTGTTGGGTTTGGGTGGTGTGTTGATGCAGAATAAGCAGGTTATAACTTATGCTTCGAGACAGCTGAGGGTTCATGAGAGGAACTATCCGACACACGATTTAGAGTTGGCAGCTGTGGTATTTGTTCTGAAGTTATGGAGGCATTACTTGTACGGGTCAAGATTTGAGGTTTTCAGTGACCATAAAAGTTTAAAGTATTTGTTTGATCAGAAAGAGCTGAATATGAGACAGAGGAGATGGTTAGAGTTTCTGAAGGATTATGACTTTGGTTTGAATTACCATCCGGGTAAAGCAAACGTAGTGGCTGATGCATTGAGTCGGAAATCATTGCATATGTCTATGTTAATGGTTAAAGAATTGGATTTAATTGAACAGTTTAGAGACTTGAGTTTGGTGTGTGAGAGTACTCACAATAGTGTTAAATTGGGAATGTTAAAGTTAACGAGTGGTATTCTGGATGAGATTAGAGAGGGTCAGAAATCCGATGTGCTTTTGGTTGATAAGTTGACTCTAGTGAATCAAGGTCAAGGTGGTGAATTCAGAGTTGATGAGAATGGTGTTTTGAGTTTTGGTAATCGGGTGTGTATTCCGGATGTTACCGAGCTTAAGAAGAGTATTCTTGAGGAAGGACATCGTAGTGGCCTGAGTATTCATCCTGGGGCTACGAAGATGTATCATGATTTGAAAAAGTTATTTTGGTGGCCGGGAATGAAAAGAGAAATTGCGAGTTTTGTTTACTCTTGTTTGACTTGTCAGAAGTCAAAGGTTGAGCATCAGAAGCCGTCTGGGCTAATGCAACCGTTGGCTATTCCAGAGTGGAAGCGGGATAGTATCAGTATGGATTTTGTTTCTGGTTTACCGAGGACAAGTAAGAATTTTGAAGCTATTTGGGTGATTGTTGACAGATTGACAAAATCGGCTCATTTTATTCCGATCAGAATGGACTATCCATTGGAGAGATTAGCTGAGTTGTATATTGAGAAAATTGTAAGTTTGCATGGTATTCCGTCGAGTATTGTTTCGGACAGAGATCCTAGATTTACATCGAAGTTTTGGGAAGGTTTGCAGAAGGCTTTAGGAACTAAGCTGAGATTGAGTTCTGCATATCATCCGCAGACTGAGGGTCAGACTGAGAGGACGATTCAGTCACTAGAGGATCTTTTGAGGGCTTGTGTTTTGGAAAAGGGAGGTGCTTGGGATTGTTATTTACCTTTGATTGAGTTTACCTACAACAATAGTTTTCATTCGAGCATTGGTATGGCACCGTTTGAAGCTTTGTATGGTAGGAGATGTCGGACGCCTTTATGTTGGTATGAGTCCGGTGAGAGTGCTGTGGTTGGACCGGAGATTGTTCAACAAACTACGGAAAAGATTAAGATGATTCAGGAGAAGATGAGAATTGCTCAGAGTCGTCAGAAGAGTTATCACGACAAGAGAAGGAAGGCACTTGAGTTCCAAGAGGGAGATCATGTGTTTCTTCGTGTTACTCCGATAACTGGGGTTGGTCGAGCTTTGAAGTCGAAGAAGTTGACACCTCGATTTATTGGTCCTTATCAGATTTTGGAGAGGATAGGAGAGGTAGCCTATCGTATCGCTTTACCGCCGTCACTTGCGAATTTGCATGAGGTTTTTCATGTGTCTCAGTTGAGGAGGTACATTCCTGATCCGTCGCATGTTGTCCAAGTAGATGATGTACAGGTGAGAGATAACCTAACTGTTGAAACATCACCTATGAGGATCGAGGATCGAGAGTTGAAGCAGTTGCGGGGTAAAGAGATTGCTTTGGTAAAGGTAGCTTGGGGAGGACCAGCAGGTGGCAATGTGACTTGGGAACTTGAGAGTCAGATGAAGGAGTCTTATCCGGAGTTATTCGCTTGAGGTATGTTTTCGAGGACGAAAACTCTTTTAGTGGGGGAGAGTTGTAACACCCCGATAAAAATAAGATAATTATTTAATTTAAGTTAATATTATATTTATTAATTTAATTAAATAATTGGAATTATTGGATTATTATTATTATTATTATTGGAATAATAATTATTGGAAAATATATAAGTTGGAAATAAGGAAAAAGAGTTCCATTTTGGTAAAAAGAGTTTTCACGTGAAAACAGAGAAGCGGCTCAAAAGAGGAAAAGGGCAAAGAGGCAGAGCAAGAGGAAGAAGGTTGGAGAAGAGAAGAGCTTGAGGCTAAAGGATTGCCGGATTAACTCAGGTAAGGGGGTTTATCGTCGTTTAATGGGTATTATGGATTAACATGTAATGGGTAGTGATAAACCGTTGAATTGACCCTAATTGGGATATTGAATGCTGAGAAATTGTGTTGGATAAGTTGTGTTAAAGCTGCAATTGAATCTGTATTTGTGTGAGTTGTGATTTCCCGAACGTATAGCTTTTTACGGAATCGGAATCGGAGGTCCGGAAGTCCTCCAACGGCGGAAAATGCGGAGAATTCTGCATTCTGCTTCGTGTTAGCGCAGGAACAGCTTTCTGTCTTGCGTTAACCGGTTAACCCAGGGTGTTAACCGGTTAACACTGTTAGGAATTGTGAGGTATTGCTGTTTTGCTTGCGTTAACCGGTTAACCCAGGGCGTTAACCGGTTAACACTGTTGTGAGTTGTGAAAATATTGTTGTTCTGTCTGCGTTAACCGGTTAACCCAGGGCGTTAACCGGTTAACACTGTTGAGTTTTGCCAGAAAGCGTGTTCTGTGGTGCGTTAACCGGTTAACCCAGGGCGTTAACCGGTTAACACTGTTGGAAATTGGAAAAAATTGATATTTTAATGTTGTGAATATAATTGGTGATTGGCCTATATCGGTGTGTGATATAGTAGGGATTATTTCCCGTTGTTTTGAGTAAGATAGGTATTAGTAGAGTGTGCTAATACTGTGATTGAATTATTTGGCATGACATGATATGACATTTGATACATGTGCTGATGATGTGTGAAAATATGCATAATGTTGTGAATGTATATATTATGCATGTGTTGGTGAATGGACTGTTTTACGGCTTAGAGTGTGAGCATATGTCCATTGTGGATTGTTGTTAATGATGTTGCATTGCTAGGTGAATTAGCATGCATATTGTGGCCTTTATGGTGGTAGCTAATTCCCATGGTGAGGAATTAGTGAGTAAATCATTGTGGATTATTGTTGATGATGTTGCATTGCTAGATGAATTAGCACGAATAGTCGGTACCGCATGCTTGGAGTCTCATTGCATAATGTATGTATTGTGTATAATATGAATGGATGTGTTCCAATATTATACGTGTGTTTTGATGTTTATGTTGAGCATGATTATGATGATTGAGTTGATGTGCCGTTACCGAATGTGTGATATGATTAGGGTGATTAATGTGTTATTTACTTAGCATTACATGATATTTTATAATGCTTATTATATCGATTGAGGAACTCACCCTTACGACTATTTTTCAGGTAACGAGCAGTGATTGAGTAGGAGCTAGTGCTTGAAGTCTAGTGTAGTTCCTTAGTGGGTCATGCTCTGGTAGATGTAACATCGGGATGGGATGTTTTACCTTGTTGAATAATTTTACATGTAATGTGTTACATGTTTTGCATGATTGATTTGATTTCTATCCGCTGCGTATTGTGCAAATGCCTTATGTTTTGAATTAATAAAAGAGCATGACAGTTATTTGGTGAATGGTGTGAAATGAGTGTGTGACACCCTTAATTGCATAATTACTCTGATTGATATATTGCTATTTTAATTAAAATTTTGGGGTATTTTAAAAGGGTGTTACACTGAGCTAAAGAACCGAGGAGAAGATTTTTCACTTCTAATCATCAAGAACCCATAAAGAGAGCATTTCCTTAAGTGGCTCATCTCACGAACCATCATGCGACTTAATACTAAGTCCCCCAAACAAAGCATTTAACGGGTTTAGCTTCGAATCCAAACAAACACTTCCTAAGAATGTTATATTCACTCAAGAGAAAAATATGTATTATGATTTTACAATATTACCCTTTTCCAAAATAAGTTTTCTCACTTAAACTCAAGGATTTTCTCAAAGCACTATGGCTAAATTAGTGTGAGAGAAAGTAGAAAAATACTTTAGAGAGAGAGAGAGTGGGGAGGGTGAGATAGGTCATGTTTCAGAAAGTAGAAAATTTAAGGGAGAGACATCTATTTATAGGCCAAAGGTTGGTACGAAAAAGGAAACGATCCATGGGAAAAATTAATGGCCTAATCGATTGGGTCCTTATCTCATTCAATTGGATGACCTAAATAACCTATCATAATTATCCATTTAGGAAAGTTTTGATAGAAAGACGTTACCCTTCATTAAGACATTGTCATAATCAATTATGGACACAATTTTACCTTATCAAAATACATGTCCTAATCATTATGATAGTTTCCAATTCATCCAACTAGGCTCAAAAGCATTTTAGGCTTAATTTCTTTTAGAAATAGAGGCTTTAAAAATTATTTTAGTGAGTGTGTCACTTTGCCATAATACTTTATGAAAATTCCCTTGCATTTTTATAAAACACTAATCACTCATACACGATCAGACAAAGCTTTAACACTCTGAAACTTGAAGACTTTACTGAATACACCAATCATATAAGCACTTCACTACTACAAATAATATATTTTATGAGAAAACTTTCACATTAGCCAATAAATAACCGAGGTTTCATTTCTAGGCGCGACATGTTTTTTTATTTATTTTTAGATACCATCCTTTCCCTCAATTGTATTAGAAAACCGAGGGGTAAATCAACTCATGGACACACTTCGAATCCTAACAATTGTATTTTATGTTTTTATTTCTTTTTAATAATTTATTTCACATTACAATGGCACCATCATTCATATTTTATTTTTAAATAAAAATAAGCCACTTTTCACCACGTGAAATGTTAGACTTTTTCCCTTGGTTGAGATTTCCATCTGAGATGAAATAGTTTACTTTTATATATATATATATATATATATATATATATATATATATATATATATATATATATATATATACACATATATATATATATATATAGCATGTAGTTCTCCTCAATTTTACTTGTCTAAAACTACATACCCATAACTCTAAAGAATTTTATCATCACCGTTAATAACGAGAACCCTAAACACATATCATCTTCAACCCGTTCACCATCATATCATAAATCCATATCCATATCTTCTCTGATCCGTAAAAAAGCATGAAAATACGAAGATGATATGTGTTTTGGGCTCTCGTTTGATACTTGCAACAAGTAAAGACTAAAATCATTTCGTTTACTTCTTCTTCACATATTCGGTACGTGAAACATCATTACTCATGTTACATTAATGTTATTGAGACCCTAAACCCTAGAGGTTTAATGTTGTTGTTGTTTAGATTGATATTGAATGTTATATATAGTTGTGTTTTGTTGACATAAGTACGTAATAATTTTATTGTTGATTTTGTTGTAGTTTTGTTGAGATTGAGATTGTTTTTTTTAGTTGTCGTTTAATGTTGTTGTTGTTTAGACCGATATTGAATGTTATATGTTGTTTTTTGTTGTTGAGATAAGTATGTAATAAGTTTATTTTTGATGTTGTTGTAGTTTTGTTGAGATTAAGATTGTTGTTTTTGAGTTGTTGTTGTTGTTGTTTAGTTGTTCTACTTAGCAAAGTTTTGAAAGCTATATGTTTTTTTTTGTTATTGAGTTTGAGATTGAGATTGGGATATTGCTTTTGTGATTCTTTGTGCAACTCTTATCTTGTTTCGTTGAACATGTCAAGAGGACATTAGAGTGGTAGAAAATACAGTTGAATTTATTATATATAATGTCGATTGTTTGTTTCACTAACTCCTATTTGAACATATAACCTATTAAATTGATTTTGAAAATAATATGAAAAATTATGTTTTATTTGAAAAATATTTTACACTAATTAATGTTTTTCAAGCATTCGGTAACTTATTCATCTCATGTTCTTTAATGGTTAAAATTTCTCTCAATGCTTCTAGTTTTCATTCAAATTTCTTCTATACCTGTTCATTTTGCAAAGCATCAAGTGTTATGCTTTGAAGAATGAATCAGTAAAAAATAAGGTTTTGAATGAAGAACTTGAAACATTGAGCGAAATTTTAACCCTTAAAGAATGAGAGATGAATAATGAGTTACATGATGCTTGAAAATTATTTATTAGTGTACGTTATTCTACAAATATAAGATAATTTTTCATATCATTATTTTCTAAATAATTTTGAAAGTTTCATTTAGAGTTTGATGAAATAAGCAATCTATATTAGATATAATAAACTCAATTGTATATTTGCTATCAGTTAAATGAAAAAATCGAGGGAAAAGGTGTTTTTTTCCATTTGAAATTTTCAAAAAGTCTTATCGGGGATCGAACCCATAACCATTACACATTTTTTGTCGGTGGAATTTCAACCGAGAGGTAAAGTGGTGCACTTTTAATGATGTCATTCATTACCTCGCATATGAATCCGAGGTAACACCTCATATCCAACTGAGATTAAATGTGTTTTTCGTATTATTTCTCGCTTGAGTATTCTTGTTGATGAGACTTGAGGTATCTTTAAGTTGTATGCCATCATAAAAGGATATCAAAGTTAATTATTAAACCCTAACTCTTCGGCTTTATTCAAAGGAAGATCTTGAATATTCTATCTTGTGCATCTTTGACCGCTTGAAATATTTGTTTGTCTTTTAAGTCAAGTTATATATTCACAAGCTATCATCAAAGAAGAGTTGTCATCATCAAAACCATGATAGGCATAACTTGGTTAACTTTGATCACTTCTTAAATGAACTTGCAAGCATAGATTTCCACAGAGCTTGGTTTCTTCATGTTGATTACATGTCTTGTGGTTGAGAAAATTATGAACTATCACATATTCTCTAAACCATTTTTCTCTTACATGTCTCGTGCTTAAGGGGCTATGTACCAATATATTTTTAATGGCCTAAACTTCCCTCAAATCAAAAAGACTTTGTCCATCTTCTCTAAACCATGTTGAGCCCTTAGAGAGTACTTAAGTTGATATAGGCATGGTGAATTCAACCTAGAATCACATTGAGTAGCTCACCATTGTATGATGAGAGGGCTTGGTCACTAAGCCACGAAAGCAACTCAAACTCTAAGGACATGAGGCTGGCTCATTCATGGGTCACGTAACGACTTATCTGATGTTGTGTGATTGAATCTCAAACTAGCAAATATGATAACAAAGGCATGATGACATAACGATCATAACCAATAAAAATCATGAATGTATGTTATGCAATCAACTCTCAAACAAGAGACAAATATGACATTGAAAGGAAATAACCATGTGATGGCAACAGAAGAGCGAGAGTAATCAAGAACAACTATATATACACAAGTAAGTGATAAGGATGATCATCAGTTATTGACATATTCAGACTAATTGAGATTTCGTTGATCAATGTTGGAATATTATGTCAATATTCAAATATAAGGAGATGAATTTGAAAAAGTTCCTTAAGTCAAGTCCCACATTATGTGTTAGTTGAAAAAATTTCTTAGTCCCGCATTGCTTAGGTGAGATATATTTTCTTTCCTCACTTCATTATATAAGAAAATTCATTGTTTCGTTCTCAAAACACACAAAAAACTTATTTTGAGTTTTTCCTTCTTCACTCTCATAACTATGCGTCATTCGAATTGTTGAAGCGCCAACTTCTCCCCCTTTCTTTCTACTCGTTGAATTTTCCAATTATTTTCTTGAATCCTCTTTAGAGAATTATGTCAATTTCTCCTCGCTTGATTTGAGAAATTGTCAAGTATAATTTTTTAATTATCTTTAGAGAATTATTCAAATTTATCTTTGTTTGATAAATCATTTTGAGTGGTCAAATGACCATTATTGAATTCTCTTTGGAGAATTATTGGAATTTCTCTTAGTTTGAGAGATTATTACGACTGATCGTTATACCAGATACTATGAGTGGTATTTATTCCATATTTTAATGGTCTTTGTACCATCATACGATGTATTTATAGACCAATTATCTGTCGTGCAATGATCTTGAGATTATGAGTCTACCGGATTAACTAACTGTAAGTGTACAGTCTATCACGTAGTTTTAAAATATATCGATCCCACAAAGACCAATAGTCAAATCTATCATTTCTAATTGTTACAGTGTTTATCTAAGACAATAAATTAAAAATGAAAAAAGATTAAATAATAAACTTTAATAAATTCTGACAAGTAATACTAGAACGTGGTTCACATCAATTAACGGTGCTCTTATTATTTCTAAATAAGATTACTTTACGGGGAAATATTTTCTACTTTGAAAAGAATTTGATTAAACATGAATTGTCGCTTTCGCGTACTCAAAACCGAATTTAACTCTCTAATTTATATCGTCCACTGTCACATGTGTCCGACTCTTATCACGTTAAAGTAGTAAAACCTATTTTAAGGAATTAGACTCTTTATTCGGTTGAAAACTAATTTTGATTGGTAAGTTTAAATAAAAAGGGTCCCCAGCTTCCGCTCAGGTGACCGGGTCCTAATCATATAGGCGCACGCGTTCGCAAATAGTTTTAAAGTCACCTTCTAGAAATATTAAACCTCCTAAATAATTAATAAAGTGCTTTCGCGTATTTACTAACAAAAAATAAACCAATTTTAATCTTTAGTGTCAGATGGCTTTCGATCTTACATGACGGTATCACTATCCTACTTTCGTAGTGACAAATTAGATTAAGTTTAGAAAAATTGCGTTAAAACCAAAATAGCCCACAATTGTAATCCTAAAAAAATAATGAACAGAGTACCATCAAATGACGGTTTTCACATTCTAATACAAACAAATTAGTTAGACATAATTATGGCAAACAAAAAGGCATTTGATTTGGATTTAGAATTAAACATAACGACAAATTTAAAAAAAATGGGTTTTAAGAACAAAAGCGAGGAAATTAATTTAGGGAAAATAAAATGCGAGGAAAGTAAAGCGAGGAAACTAAATTGACAAGGCAATTAAAACGTAAATAAAGCTGAATAAAATAAGAACCTGCTCCAATCAGAGACTTGAATCTAGTACAATGCAAGTAGACGGAAATA
This sequence comes from Lathyrus oleraceus, assembly GCF_024323335.1. Taxonomy (NCBI): domain Eukaryota; kingdom Viridiplantae; phylum Streptophyta; class Magnoliopsida; order Fabales; family Fabaceae; genus Lathyrus; species Lathyrus oleraceus. The sequence goes on along the minus strand of NC_066579.1, from coordinate 41,134,132 downwards.
AACTTAGGCAGAATGTAAATACGGGAAGATAAATAACTTCAAAATAAAGGTGCTCCAAACTTGATACAGAATAAAATGTGATAACCCTTTGATGTAAGGAGTTAAAGCTCTAACGATACTAAAATTTATGGCTTATGTTTGTGATAAGCTTGGATGATCCAAAAAGTGAAATAAAACTAATATTTATAATGTTTCAAAACCCTAAAATGCCATGTGAAACTTTCTTAATTCGTGGGATGGAATATAGGAAAACATGGGTTGAGTGAGAGACCAAGCAAGACCCATTTTCAACTGCAAAGCAAAACAAAGGATGGTGAACGCCATCCCCTGCAATGTGAACACCATCTTCACAACGTGGGCATGACCGAGTCGTTTGACCGTTGAGGCATGGGACACGTCATTCTCCTGGTGGATACCTCCATGGCGAATGCCATGCAAGTCGCCTTGAGTACAAATTTCCATTTTTCTTCGTTTTGCATCCGATTTGCTTCATTTCTTCGCACATGACCCTTATATGGTCAAATACCTGAAATACAGACAAAGTACCCATATAACACAGGAAATAAAGGTAAAACGATAATAAAAATGGTACGAAACAATTCAAAATAATGTTATAATTTGGTGTTATCATGCAAGTAGTTATCGTACAGTATAGGACTGGACTATTTTATCCTGGAGGTGGCGCCGTAGTTCGACTGCTTTGCATAACTTTGGGTAGTTCCGCAAAACATCTTAAAGAGAGCGACATAGTTCGCGACTCGACCCGGTAATTTCTTTTGTGGCTAATTTTCAAAACCATGAAACAATAATTTTAAGACGTTTCTAAAACTGCCATGGCTACCAAAGAAATTATTGGTAATACTGCGGTCGCTGTCTCTGACAAATCATTCAAGTTTGAGGGTCTTTACTTCAAACGTTGGCAAGCTAAAATGAAAATTTTCTAACCTTAAAGAAGGTTGCCAATATTTTGACTGAGGATATTTCCATTTCTCTTTTTGGATCAATCGAACAAACTAATGGCAAGAACTCTGTGAATTCATATGGAAATGCTAAAACTAATGAATCTGATGCGAGTATTTACAACTCACAAAAGAAATCACCCTATGCATGAGAATGACTATCTCAAAAATCACATTTTGAATGGTCTTGTTGGCAATCTGTATGATTAGTACAATAATTGTGAGACTGCTAAATAGGTATGTGAAGCTCTGCAAAAGAAATATGATACTGAAGAAGATGAAACAAAGAAGTATGTTGCTAGTCGTTACCCAAAGTATCAGATGGCATAAATGAAAGTCCTATGGAGACTAAATGTTATGAACTTCAAAATATTACTTATAAGATCATCATAAAAGGTATTGTTTAGATGAACCATTTTAAATAGTTTTTATTATTGACAAATTTCCCCATAGTTTGAATGTTTTTAAAAAATTTCTTCACCATAAGACAGAAGAATTTTTAATTGAGAGTCTGATTATTCGCATTCGAGTTGAAGAAGAATCTTAGAGACAAGATCAAAAAGAAAAGTCTTGGTTGTTTCAAACAACAAAAAGAAGTTCGGTGTAGTTCTGAAGCCATTTGGAAAATGATTAAAGAATTAGAACTGCAATATTGTGAACCGAATTAAGAATGGGAATCCCTCTAGGGCCCCATATGCTCTGATTACTAGGAAGAAACCACCACCTCAAAGAAATGACACTCAAGCGTTCATCTGTTTTAATTGTGGAAAGATGGTCATATGGCTAAGAGATGTAAGAGTGTGCCTAAACTTGCAACCTGCTTTAATGCATAGGTTAACCCGACTGATCAGGAATTTATTGTTATGATAACTGAAATCAAAATGGTTGGTGGATTTGATGGTTGGTGGATAGACATTGTCTCTTATTTTCATGTTTGTTATGATCGTGTAATATTCAAAACATACACAAATAAGAAAGTGTTGTTGGGAGTTGCTCATGCCATTAATGTTGTTGATATTGGAGAAGTGAAGCTATATCACACCTCCTAAAAGACTTTAATCTTGAAGGATCTCATGCACACTCATGATATTATAAAGAATCTTGTTTCTGGTTTTCTTCTGAATAAGGTAAAGTTTAGTTAGTCTATTGGGGTAGATTTTTACACAATCACTAAAAATGATATTTTTGTGAAACTGCTATGTTTAAGACTTTTATGAATGAAATTGAAATTCAATTTAGTAACAAGATTAAGAGAATTCGTAGTGATAAGGGAACTGAATATTATTTCAGTTTATTTAATGAATTTTATAAACAACATTGAATTGTACAAGAAACGACTGCATCATATTCTCCTGAAATAAATGGTAAAGCAGATAGAAAAATAAAATTCTTACTGAACTAGTTGTTACTATTACGTTGAATTCGGGTGTTGCATCTTACTGGTGGGGGGAATTTTTGTTAACTGTTTGCTATGTCCTGAATAGAGTTCCCAAGTTAAAAAGTAAGATCTCTCCTTATGAGATATTAAAGAAAATACAACTAACCTTGTCTTATTTACGAACTTGGGACTTCCCGGCTTATGTCAGAATTATGGATTTGAAGTGAGTCAAACTCGTTAATAGAGCCCATGGATGTTTTGAAGGAGAATAGCGATCCAAAATGCAGAGGAATTTAAAATTTTCTCCTTTAGTGATCCTTACGAATAGGCATGATCGGTGATAGAAATCATCACCTCTTGTGGCGATTGAAACCTTTGATGCAGATCTAAGGAGTGATCACGAACGTTGAATGGTGACAACACCTCTACTCAGTCCACACGAACGGATTCCTTCAATCTCAGTGTTAGCTGCTACGAATGAAGGCTTTGAGTGAGTGAGTGAGTGAGTGAGAGAGAGAGAGAGAGAAAGAAAGAAAGAAAGAAAGAAAGAGAGAGAGAGAGAGAGAGAGAGAGAGAGAGAGAGAGAGAGAGAGAGAGAGAGAGAAACAAAATTTTCATCTTAACAAATGCTTCTGCACAAGGGTTCTATTTATAGAACTACTTATGTGGGCTACAAGATAAAAAGCTCACTTAAGTGTATGTGGCCCATATCTTATGATATACCAAAATCACTTAAGCGCCTAGTACCTTATCATATTTCATATTCTACTTAAGTACACTGTATCTTACGATGTTCTACAATTCACTTAAGTGAATCGTACCTTACGGTGTTTCTTATTTACTCTATCTCTCATCAATCCGTTCTTTTATGTGTGACCCTGTAGTTTTTCGCGACATTGTCAATTATATTAATCACGTATTTAACATAATAAACACTGAGCAATATCTAGCAACACATCACTGCTACCCAAGACACGAAAATGTCATGTGATATAACAAATCCTTTTGTGATAATACTTATGTGTACAATTACCCTTTTGCCCTTATTTCTATATTGAACACAAGGCATAGACCGTGTCATCCTTGTCTAGTTCAATATTAGGCTCGTATATATTTATCCTGTTACGCAGGATGGGAAAATTCCATCTAGGTCACTCATGTCCCTTAGTATGCTTCGTGGAGTATCCATCAACTGTCTTTATAGTCATCTAGTTACGGATAATGTTTGATCAGGAATAAAGCACTCGACTTTATATCTAGGGTCCATAGTGGTTTCAGGTCGAAGGGTGGTATACACCACTATCACCATGAGAATAACTTATGACACTTCACATAATATTTTATATAGTATTCTCATAGCGGTATAAATATTACTCATAATATTCATACCTATGTTTAAGACTTGATAACTCCCTATCCATGATCCATGAGATATGATCATCAGTCTATATACATAGTAGTCTTAATGCGTTAATGTTATCCCACTTCACAACAAAGATCGACTATGGATACTTTAAGAATATTGTCTTTATGTTTAATGGGATCTCATGATTAAGTCACACTTTATATATTAAATGGACTAGCTATTCTAGGGACTTTATTAAACAAACATAATAAAGAAAAGGCCTTTTTATTATTAATAAATAATTTGATACAAGTACCAAAAATATTGGCCTCTAGGGCTTACACCAACATGTTTATCCATTGGGCATGTAACAAACACTAAAGCATATAGGTGTTATGACCTAAATGATAAAGTGATCATAGAATTGAATGATGTTGAATTCTATGAAGACAAATTTCCTTTCAAATTGAGAAATAGTGGGGGCACTTAATCGAATCATATTCCTGTGATAATGAGTACTAAAAGAAACAACGAAGTAGAAATAGAACTTCGACGAAGTAAAATAGTAAGAGTTTCTAAAGACTATGGGCCGGATTATGCGGCTTATAATGTAAAAGAATATCCAATAAATCTTCAAGAAGCCTTGTCATCTATGGATGCAGATTTGTGGCAAGAAGTTATTTATGATAAGATAGATTTTCTAGAATCTAACATGACCTTGCACTTAGTAGAATTGCCTCATGGTTGTAAACCAATTGTTTGCAAATGTGTTTTGAAAAAAAAAACTAAAACCTGATGGAACAATTGACAAGTACAAGGCTCGCCTTATAGCCAAAGGTTTTAGGCAAAGAGAACATATAGATTCCTTCGATACTTTTTCTCCAGACACTTGAATTACATCCATTAGGATACTTATTTCAATGGATGTTATTTATAACTTAATAGTACACCAAATAAATGGTAAAACAACTTTTTTTAAATGGTGACTTAAAAGAAGAAATCTATATGGACCAACTGGAAGGGTTTGTAATTCATGAGCAAGAAAACAAGGCCTGTAAGTTAGATAAGTCTCTCTATGGTCTAAAACAAGATCCACCACAATGACATGAGAAGTATGTAACTTAATGATATTGAATGGGTACAAAGTGAATGAAAGTGACAAATGCATTTATTACAAATCTGAGAATCACATTTGCACTATCATATATCTCTATGTAGACAATCTACTCATATTTGGATCAAACATTCAGGTCGTTAATGATGTGAAATCATTGTTGTGCAACAAATTTGATATGAAAGACCTCAGAGAAGCGAGCGTGATTCTTGGTATCAAGATCACAATATCCGAATAAATAATTTTTTTCGATCAATCACACTATATGGAGAAGATCTTAAAGAATATAATTACTTTGACTGTAAATCTGCGTGTATGACATACAATCCAAGTGTGAAACTGTTTAAGAACACTAGTGAAAGTGTCAGAAAAACAAAATATACGAGCATCATTGGCAGTCTCAGGCATGCCTCTGATCGTATTAGACCAGACATTGCATATGTCATAGGATTGTTGTGCAGGTTTGCTAGTAGACCGAGTAATGAGCATTGGTAAGCTATTTAGCGAGTCATGCGGTATCTTAATGACCATATAGAAGTAGGGTATGAATGGTTTCTACAAGATGTCGATTTTTGCGTTCGGATACCCCATTTTGTTGGGGTATATGAGGGCAAGATGTTTGGTGCAGAATACCATTGGATGACATAAAAGTTTGAAATTTTTGGGATAAATATTCACGTGCATTATCACTTCTTAAGGTACGAATAGACAAACCAAATTGGATTCTTATTTCTCGATAAAATTGTTCAAAAATAAAAAATAATTAAGACTTGTTTTTCATTAAAAATAGTCATGTGCAACGTGAAAAATCATCAATAAAAGTTACAAAATATCTAGACACAAAAGTAGACACGGTACACAAGGGACCCCAAACATCGGAGTGAACTAAAGCAAAAGGGGACGCAGTCCATTTATTGACTCGATCACGAAAGTGACTACGAGTATGTTTCCCTAACTGACAAGACTCACAATGTAAAATGGATAATTTAGATAGACTAGACACCAATTTTTGTAGCTTGGGAAGACCTGGATGACCTTACTGCACATGTATAATGAGTGGAGAATCTGTGGTGGAGAATGTGGTAGATGACATAGAGAAGTAGTAGAGGCCTTGAGACTCACATCCGACGTCAATCGTCTGTTCCGAACTTCGATCCCGCAGAGTAACATTACTATTAGTAAAGGTGATAGAAAAATTAAGGGAACGAGTTAAACGACTGACTGGCAGTAAATTAAATGGGAAATTAGGTACATATAGGACAGAAGTCATAGAGAGAGAGATGGTAGAATTTGAACAATACCAATCCCTTGGGATCAGGTTTGAGAATCATTTGCGGAAGTTATACTCGGTAAGAAACCAGAGGTAGAGAGGGAAGAAAAAAGATCTTTATTATCGACAACATGATCACACGCACCAGAATCGAGGATCCAAGGACCAATAGGAGATGATTGAGAGAAGAAAATAGATGAATTACCAGTGTGTGCAACCGAAGTCGTGGAACCAAAGGTCTGATTAGTCTAACACCACTTGAGAAAATCCTCGTAGCTTGGCGTAGGGTTCTGAAGAGAAGGTAAAGTTTTCATAGTGTTTGGGTCATCAATTTGAGTTACATTTACCTGGCGTGGAGGTCTGCCATGTAACTTCCAACAACGGTCGATAGTATGTCCAAGCCGATTATAATGGTCACACTTGGGATGAGGTTTGGAGTTGGATGACCCTCCTTGAAGGCAATTCTGATTGTTGCCAAGAGATGCAAGGGCAACAGTGTCACCTGGTGTCAGAGCAACAATAGATGGAGGGGAAACCGAACCAAATGCATGAGTTGTAGTCAAGTACAACAGTTGTTCACTAACTGCATCATAGTTAGGAACAGTAGTACCTGATAAAATCTGGTTACGAACGGACTTGAGTTCTGGTGGTAGTCCCTTAAGTGCTATGACCATGAAAAATTTACTCTGTTGTTCGGAATGAGTTGTTGTGTCTTTTGCATAAGGCATAAGGGTTGCGTAACTCGCTTTCAAGGCATCAAGCTAACTCGGATAGACTTGCATATCCATACTTTGCAACTTCAGTGTGTCGAGTTTGAGGATGACACTGTATAGACAATGAACATAATTGGAGAAGACTTTCTTAGCCTTTTCCCAAACCCCATTGCAAGTGGAGAAGGCTTGATACTACGCTTGGAGGTTAGGTGCGATGGAAAACCATAACACAATACATAGAGAGGCATCAATTTTCTTTCATTTAGTGATTTTTGCGGCGGCAACATCAGTCAATTTTGTGGTTATGTGATCTTCATATCCCTGACCATGAAACCACATATCGACAACACGGGCCCATATATTGTAGTTGGTTGATCTAGTTAGTTTTTCACATGGGATAAGCGGAACTTTAGTAAACGGGACGGAATCAGCATCTTCCATGGCTTAAAGAAACAAAATCGGGATTGTTTGAATTGGAGCACAAATTTTTGAGAGTAGAAATGGAAAATGGAGATTGGGCCTGTGATCGGTGGAGGGAGCCGAGTGAGGCGGCTGGGAAAAACGTCGGATCGGGCAGCAAGGTGGCTTTTCCTGAGAATTTTGAGAAGTGAGAGGCAAACCGGAGTGATGACACGATTTGTAAAAAAAATCTCATCGGAAGACAATGGGTCAATCGGGTAAAGTACGACGAAGAGTAGTCTCTTAGTAGGCTCTAGATACCATATTGAATTAGGAGAGACTAAGAGACATTTAGGTTAAACCGTGTGTTTTGAAAAGCACTACAGAGACTTTATTATATAGAGAGAGATTACAACTAATTACATGATATAGTCGATGTGAGACTATTCTATATACAAATATTCTCAACACTATATATTTACAAATATCAACAGAGCTTTTCCTTCCTCACTCCCATAACTCTGCATCATTTGAATTGTTGAAGTGCCAACTTCTCCCCCTTTCTTTCTACTTGTTTAACTTTCCGAGTATTTTCTTGAATTCTCTTTAGAGAATAGAATTATGTTAATTTCTCCTCGCTTGAGTTGAGAAATTATCAAGTATAATTTTTGGATTCTTTTTAGAGAATTATTCAAATTTCTCTTTGTTTGAGAAATCATTTTGAATGGTCAAATGACCATTATTGAATTCACTTTGGAGAATTTTGGGAATTTCTCTTAGTTTGAGAGATTATTACAAATGGTCGTTATACCAGATACTACGAGTGATATTTATTTCATATTTGAATATCTTTGTACCATCAGACAATTTATTTTTAGACCGATTATCTACCATGTAAGTAGTAATCGTACAATATAGAACTGAACTGTTTTATCCTAAAGACGACACATCCTAAAGACGGCGCGGTAGTTCGAGTGTTTTACATAACTTTAAACAATACTGTAAAACATCTTTAAAAAAACGACATAATCTACAACTCGACTCGATAATTTCTTCTTCAAAACCTTAGAAACAACCATCAAAATATCATTATCCATTTTTTTGAATATATATAAAATTGTAACAGATAATATAAATATAATTAAATTGAGTATCTTAAATAAAATGGTAATACATCTCCAATTTAAAAAATGGAATCATAGTCAGACATGCAAGTAATTAAGTAATTGATAGATGCAAGTTTTCCAAATATAGATTATAGTGTTTTAATCACACACAAAAAGACTATATAGCATTTTAATAGAAAATATCATGATTTATTCCTTCCAAATAAACATATAAATATCCTTTTATCAAAAAATAAAAAAATATAAATATAAATATCCCTTTAAAAACAAGTGAATTGAAAGAAGCGTAGACTCTGGTAACTATAAATATCGGAACATTTCACATTCTCTTCCTCCGTGAAAGCCTCACTAAGTTTTCAAGAAGCCATGGTCGACATAATCACCCGAGAATCGCCGAAGCGCAAAGCGAACCGTGTTTTCATCAACCTAACGACGCTTATGATGGTGGTGGTGAAGCGAGCAAGTCGTTTACCGTTGAAGCTGAAGGCGGCGCCGGCGATTGAGAATCGGAAAATTGAGATAAAGTCACCGAAGAAGCTTCTGAAAAACATAAGCAACAAAGCGATGCCGTTTATCGAGAAGATGAAGAAGAAAAAGAAAGGGAAGGATGATTGGGGAGACGGCGGTGTGTGGCAGAAAGCGATCATGATGGGAGATAAGTGCGAGCCGTTGGATTTCTCCGGCGTGATTTACTACGATAGTAAAGGGAAGCAGGTAAGCGAATTCCCTCTCAGGTCACCACGTGCGACTCCCGCGCCGGCTTTATGTTCCGGTTGAAACTCCGGGAAAGAGTTCAGAGTATGTTCTCTTTTTTTTGAACTGGTGAAAAACTGTATATAGTTATGGAAGCTGGAGTTTTTATTTAAATAAATTAATATGCTTGTGTCTCGAGCAAATCAGAAAAAAAGAAAACCCTAATCGCGCTCAGAGATACTTATACTTATGGATCACACATCAAAGAAATCCTCACATCAATCTCTGATGCGAAGTTGTAGTCTCTTTTAATTGTGATGTAGTTTATGAGAAAATAAATTTATGTTTATCTTTGATTATGCCTTCTGTTGTTTGAGTCATGAAATAATTGCGTATTGATTCTGTGACTATTGTTTGAGAGTCTAATGCTATTTGTTAACCTCACGCAATGAAAGAATTGAGATGATGCTTGTTTTTCTTAAGCTAGTATTAGTTATTTTTTTTACTAAGTGCAAATATCAATTAGGATATACCTTTTTTTCTTAGTAATTTAATGGCCATCCCTTTAAAGAGAGTAAGTGAGATGTTGCGTTGGAATCACACCTCTGCAATATTGATGTTTATGCATAGAAATATTCAGTAGAAAAATATATTATCACTTTCAAAGCTATTAAACTCAATGAATTTCAAGTAAAAAAAATGATTTTGTACCCAAAACAAAAAAAGTAATTGATTATTTAGAATTTTTGATAGGTCGATCTCTTTCCAAGTGGGTACAATCGATGTTATAAATTAAAAGGGAAAATAGGAAGTAAATTAGAGATGAATTGTTGAGATGATGTTGTTAGGTATATGGAATAAAATCAAGGGTGAATATTAAGTCTAAATGCCATAAAATATGCGTATAATGCGCGCGGTGTCCACTAGTGTCCACTAGTGCGATGCCAAAAGGAATGAGTGGATTTGGATTAAAGATGGAAAGCTCTCTAAGTAGAAATGAAGAAGTAAAAGAACAAGATTCTACTAAATTATAATGTTATTACAATACACATTATCTTGTTTATGTATACTAGTAATAGAAATGAAAGAATATGAAAAGAAACCAACAAATGAAGTTATTTTTGGGTGTGTTCGCGGTACAAGTTGAACGGTTCGATTGACTTTTAAAAATCAAATTAAATCAAATGAATGTAATTTGAGTTGATTCGATTGATTCAGTTTTTTACAACATTTTTATTGATCTATACATACAAATATAAAGAACAACATATATAGAACAACATAATTTTATGTTTAATCAATCATACGTTACTAAATAATAATAAAATTTATCATATTTAAATAATAATTTCTCATTCAATATACAAAAATTATATTAGACAAAAAAATATAAAATATAAAATAATAGCTTAAGGGAAATCGCATTAAACAATATAAAAAAAGGTTACCATATTTTTTCCAACTTTCTATATTAGCGTTTTAAGGTCATAAAATGGATTACCAAATAATATCACCCAATATAAAAGTGCCATTTGTTGAAAATTTTAATAGCGTTTTATTAATAAGTGCTATTAAATTAATGTTATTATTGATCAAAATTAATGCTATTAAGTTCTAAGACAACTCCTACACTCTAAAGTATTTTTTTAATCGTTTTATATATTAAAAATATTTTCAAAATCTAAGTTATTAAGAAGTTGTCCACTATCGTTTAAAATGATTTTTAAACTAACCAATTGATTTGGTACTCAAGCCAATTGATTGGGAAAATCTTTTTGAACCTGCTAATTAATTGAAGCATTAAGTCAATCGAATGGATAAAACCTAAATAATTAGTCAAACGATTAGGACAATACCTTAATGACTTGTAACAGCTCTCTATCAAATATTTTTATATTGGACAAGACAATCTATTAAAAACAAGTCATCCAATCGATTGGGACTTAAGCCAATTGATTGACTCATCAATTATGCCTATGGATTATTTCCTTTTCTGATTTTCAACTCTTATATAAAAGAGGCTCGCCTCCTCTCATTTCACGCCATTTTTCAAAGCTTTATATTTTCTTTGGAATTATCTCTCTCTCTAGACATATTTCTTTATCACTTCAGTTGCCTTAGTGCTTTTGAGTGAAACTTTTCTTGTAAGAAAGAGTTTTGTAAGTGGTCGTGCTAATTGTTTAATTCTTGAGAGTGTGATACTCTTGGGAGATTGAGTTTGGTTCATGAGATAAACCAGTCATAAAATCTCTGACTTGGTTTCTTGAGCTTTGCCGAAAAAACTCGGTTTGCTTATTGAGATAAGCCAGAAAATCTATAAAAGGTTTGTTAGCTTAGCCTGAGGTAAAATATATATTTGGTTGGGGATAAGCCTTTGAAAATCTCAAGATCAGATTCTATTAAGGTTTGTGGGCATAATCTGTAAAAGCTCAAAATTTGTAGTCAACATTTTAAGAAGATTTCTTGGGAACAGGACTAGGTCAATGTTCGACCGAATCTGGATAACTCTCTGGTGCAATATTTCTAATCATTATTCTATTTAAGTTTTTCTATTTATTTTGGCTATTTTTATTTTTGATGTTGTTTACTCTATTGGTAAGAAATTACTAACATGTTTTCAAGCATAACTAAGAAAACCATTAAAGTAATCGCGAACTTTAAGTACCATAATTCGTCTCTTCCCCCTCTTGTGCTTAAAGTCACTTGTCCAACAAGTGGAATCATAGCCTAACACGTGTTAATGAATAATCGTCTCAGGAGAAAAAATACTTCAAGTTATTCACTAAACAAACCCTCATTCTTTGATGTAGAAGGGTATAGTTTATGGAAAGAGAAAATGAAGTTTTTTCATAAAAGGGATGGATCGTAGTATTTTGAGGGTTGTGAATGAAGGTTCAATTGTTCCTACACACAAAGTTAATGATGTTGTAGAAAATAAACCTAAAAAGGATTGGACCAAAGATGACAAAGAAATTGTGCAGTGCAATTTGAAGGTGAAAGTTCTCATCACTATCGCTCTCGATCTTGATGAGTTTTTATGAATTTTTCACTACAAAACTGTTAAAGAAATGTGTGACAACATCCAAATTACCCATGAAGGAACTAATGAGATAAAAAGGGAAAGTTTGGGCATAATAATCCATAAGTATGAACTTTTCAGAATGAAACCTAAAGAGAGCATAAATCAAATGCAAACACGATTCACCCATATCATGAGTCATATGAGAACTCTAGGAAAAACGCTTCAAATGACGAACTAGTTGTAAAAATTCTTAGATGCGTAAATTGTAGTTGGCAACCCAAAGTTATTGTGATTTATGAATCTAAGGATTTAGCGACTATGGACGCACACACTCTTTTTGGAAAATTGCAAGAACACAGGATGGAACTAAAAAGACGTGTTGATGACGAAGAAGGTGACAAGAAAATGAAAATTATCACACTAAAAACCGCAAGCTTTAAAGATATGTAGCCAGAAGGTAAAGATTGTCAAAGTAAAAGTAATGAATTCATGGAGTTCATGTTTCGTAAACGAACCGCTGTTTTTCAAATTACGTTCATATTGTAATTCATCTCTTGCTACTTAACACATGACATTTGATTTAACACCCCGAGTTATTCAAACTAGCGGTTAATTCCTAATTTATTTTGCAAAGCATCAATACATTGACTAATTATGAATCAACATCATCGCTATCATCATTATTATTTTAATCAATGATGAAGATTATTATGATGACAGTGATGTAGATGATTCAATTTCTCAACAAATTTGATATTTTGAAATATAAATTAATAGACAATGAACCGTTTCTTTCAAGAACCCGGGGCAACAAACCAAGTTCTATGTGTTAAAGAGCGATAGATGAATTCCGAGATGCATGCAATTCGAAAAATTGTGGTTCATCTAAGTTGCATTTCAAATATAGCTCAATTTTAAAATTATTATGTTCTAAATCACTTAAAAATGCATATTCAATTAAGGGTTAATGAAACAAACAATCGACATACATTATAATAAACTCAACAATAACATACATCAACAATAACAACAGTTATCAACAACAACAACATCAAAATAAAAAATATACACTTATCAACAACAATAACACAACCCATTTATGAACAACAACAACAACAACAAAATACATCAACATTTATCAACAAAACAACAACAACATACCTTATATTGAAAATATTCACGGAATGATATGAAGTTGATCTACTTTGTGTTGTCATGAAGAAAAAATACAAGTCGAAGCTTCCAAAATAGCTTCATACTTCTTATATTGTTTCTCCATAACAACACAAATTAAACTATTTATGAACCACGCCTATAATATGAGTTATCCTGAATAAGATTTCAAAATATAACCAACTTTCAGAATGTTAACATGTTTTAAAAATATAAACTAGCATTAACATAAACAGAAACATGACCCAAAAAGTAAGTAAATCATGCAAAATGAAAAAAAGACTTTTTAAGAAGAACTAGTGTTATTCATGGAACATATATGAAAAATGTAAGAAATCTAATGGAAAAGATTACCTTTTAGTTTGAATAAGATTATGAGGACGAGTTTGCTGCATTGGAAGAGAGAAATGTTAGGGTTTTGTTTTGAGAAAAAGGGAAGAAATTATATCAATAACATGGAAGTTATGTAATACAATGCGACATTGACTCAACTCATGATCGTCATGATCCCCTCTCTGAACCAGACTCGCAATTCAACTCTATATGCATGTGGTATCGACTTAACATTTGGTTCTTCATACGAACCGAATCCCCTCTTTGAGCCCTAATCCCCCACTTTGAGCTCTAACCCCCCACAATGAGATTGGGACAAGTCACTAGTCCCCTCTCTAAACTTGTGACTCGCCTCTTTTACAACACGATAACATATGATGCATAACAATGCAATAACAACAACACGACAAATGGATACAACCCCACTTTAACTGTAAATAATCATGCATCAACAACAACAACATAACAATGAATACAACCTCATCCTGGCTATAAATAACTATGCATTCAATCCATCACCAATAGTTCTCACTCTGAACTACTCATCTCATCAATTCATCAACAAACATGTACAAAAGTTCACATAATTATACATACACTTCACAACATATATCCATATATTGAACATACATCTATGCATCACCCAAACGCATTAGTTATGTTATTGGACGCAACCAAACAACAACCAATAGTCACTAGAATCAGAAACAAAACGACCATTCGAATCGCGAACGACAACTTTGCGCTGCTATGCTCGCTAAGCGAAACTCTTATTCGCTGAGCGACACACCGCTTGCTAAGTGAGACTCACAAAAAACCAGAACCCTCACTCTATCAAGCTCTCTAAGCAAACACAATAGCTTGCTAAGCGAAGCTCATCCTTGCTGAGTGAGATCGCTCATACCTGCAAAAATAAAAAATGTAATTTTGCCATTGCAGCAACTATGTATCTACAAATTCTACTTCAAAAACATTCATATAACACATGACTGATACACACATATTCACCATATATTATCATTTTATTTCTCATCAATTTAACATTTTATTCTATCAATTATTCACAAAAATCATAATCATGTTCATGCAATAAAATCCTCAATTTCATATCAATCATCATGCTTATGAACAATTTAACGTAAACAATAATCACCACATTTACAAAGTACGAATTTTAGATCAATACACATGATTAAACATATTCATATCAATCCATACACAAAAGAATCCATCAATGGAAAAGGGGGAAGTCATATTGGAGGTTAAGCGAAACCTCTATACTCTCTCATGATTATAAAATCCTTAGATGTAAGGGTGTTCACATTGCGGTTTTGCCGATTTTAATGCTAAAAGTCATTTGAACCGCAAGAGAAAAAAGTGTGCGGTTTGATTTGGTTCGGTTGACTTTTAGAAATAAAAGTGAACCAAACAAATGCGGTTTGGGTTGGTTCGATTGGTTCCTTTTCTAATAATATTTTTATTGAGCCATACATACACATATAGAGAACATCATAACTTTGTGTTTACTCATTCATACATTACCAAATAACAAAAAAAAACTCATCATATTTGGATAACAACATTCCATTCAATATACAAATATCTTATTAGAAAAAAGTGGAATAAAAAACATAAAATAATAGCATAAAACAATATCAAAAACATTATAATGAAATAGAAAAAACAGAGGAGAAGAGAGATTATAGAAGATGAAAAAGAAAGAACATAAGAAATGTGAGGTTAGAGAAGAAAGATGCGATAAAAATTAGAAGATGAAAAAGAAAGAACATAAGTGAGGAGATATTATAATAGAATATGCGAGATGTACATGGAAAGAAGATGAAAAGAATATACGATACTACTAACATATATTTTAGAAGGCTAAAACTGAAACCTTAAGTGCAAATAAGAAAAAAATGTTTGTCATCGTAAGGCTAAGGCATAATAGGTTTGAATTTTGGGTTGGGTGTGAGATTAGTGAATTTTAGTTTGTAACGTAATGCAGTTTGATTTGATTTAGTTCAGTTTGCAAAATACAAATCGCAAACAAAACCGCACGGTTTTGTTAAAAAATGGCTTGAACACATCCGAACCAAATGCGTTTTTTTTTATTTCGATTTAGTTTGATTTGGTTTGGTTTGTGATTTTCTATTGGATCGGTTTGGTTTTGAACACCCCTACTTAGATGAATAATCCCCCCTCCCTCGTTATCTTGTAAAATCAGCAAAAGCACAAACAAACACTCATAAGATCTCCTCTCCCAACGCCCTAGCTCTCCAATGCCTTTGCTATCTTTCTTCTCTCTTTCACGCTCACAAACAAATACTCTAAAAATTCTTATTTTCTATTTCTCTTAAAATATATATTAACCTAATTAAATTTTTTAAAATTAAATTTGTGGCACAACTAAACATAAGAATCTAATTTTTGATTATTTTCACTTTTTACCTTAACCTTTATTTTTCTCTCAATTTCTATTAATTAATTAATTAATTAAAATCTCTTCCAAAACTAACTAATTAAGCACAATTCACCACAAATGTCGACAACGGTCGAACGCGCCAGAATTTATATAAAATAATTATCTTAATTAATTAATTTAATAAATAATTAAATAAATAAATAATTAAATCAGGGTGTTACACCCAGGATCGGCCCAATCATCTTGGAGACCACGTTCTAATTTCAAAAATGGACCCGAATTTTAAAAAAAATACAATTATAATAATTTAAAAAAATATATCAAATATACAATTATGTATTAATAAAAAATTAATTTAATTACAATTTTTTTAAATTTTGATAAATATTGATTTTTGTATGTATTGAGTTTTTATCATAATATTTTTTTTAATTATTGAGTTTTTTATAATATTTTATTTTTTATTAATATTTATGAAAAAAATTAAAAGTTTCAAAATTTGGGGTATGTGCTGCAGCACTTGCTGCACTTGCTGCACTTACACATGGTCGATCATGGTTACACCTATGATGATCGAGCTTCTTCCATCTGAACTAATGCATGTTGGACAATTCTGTCATGCCTCATATATCTTGGTTATCCGCCATAATTCATATTATTAAACTACATATGCATTATACATATGAAACACAATAAAATGAAGTCAAACAATGTAGATAGAAAAAAAATGAAAATGCATATCCGGATTCTGAAAACAAAACAATAAAAAGAATTGAAGATGCATTTCTGAAATGTTGTGCAATTCAAAATAGCAAAAATGGAAGAAATGTATTTGAATCAAACATCCAAAAAATACATTGATCATTTAAACTACTTATAAAACACATTGCTGAGTTAAATAACATATATAAACTACCTATTACATAATAGAATGATTAAACCAAATGTGAGTTTTCACTAGGATGGGGAAAAGTAATGTTTAGTGTGGGAAAAACAATTCCCAAATACAAATATGGTAGGGGACTAGTCTTTAATAGAGATGAAATGGCTAAGTTATGAGAAATCATATTAACTTATGAAAACAAAAAAAAGTTAAATCAACACATTAAGATAATTGTCTACGTTTTCTTTTTAAATAACTTTTTTTAAGAACGAATTGTCCACAAACTGTTTTTAAAACCAACTTTCTTAAGCTATTCTAAATAAATAAAAAATTGTCATACTTAAAAAAGAAACCGTTTTTCAAAAATTGGTGTCCTCGAAAAAAGGATGCATTTTAAAATATAAATACATATTATTAAAATATTTTTTCAAATAAAAATAAAAAAAATATTCCAAGGTACATTTTCATCAAAAAAATATCTTAATTTTAAAAAGCTAACTTTTTATAATAATATATTTCATTTTTTTTAAAAGTCAAATATTTTTCCTGAAACTTAGTTCCTTAAAAAATATTTAAATTAAAATAATAAGTCCCAAGAATTATGTTCCTTAAAAGTAACTTAAAAAATAATTAAAATGAAATTTAATAAATGCTTAACTTAAAAAACAATAATAAATTGTGTATGTACATGTTAGATACACTAATAGTTAACTTTAACAATTTTAAGTCAATAAGATTTGTAAATAATTATGGGATTAATTATTATGCATTGTCAGTGTAAAAAAGATAATTTACACTGTCGATTCATCATCATCACTCATTTGCATTATTTTATAGATTTTCAAAATAAAAGTCAAATTTATTTCTATATTCAACGTCTAAGATTAACTGACGGTGTAAAATCCTTTTACACTATTAGAGTATTTCAATTAAATTTAATAATTATATAAAAATACAAATCGTATGAAAAAAATTGTGTTGTTGTTAGATTACATAAAGTTTCTTATGTTGTAAGTCATTTATGACCAATTTATTTATCATTACTCTTTCTTGTTTAGCTCAAGATAGTAAATGAGAATAAAGTCATTTATTTCTTTATCCGAAAACAATAATTTATGGTTGTTTATTCCCTCCGTTTCTTTATAAATGTCACTTTTTTGAAATAAATTTGTTTATTTTTAATTGTCACTTGCAAAGTTCAAGGGAGTAGTAATTACACTTTTGTCAAAATTACCCCTAGATAATTATTATAGAGAGAGAAAAAAAAGTAATATAAATATAATAAATAATTAAAGGTATTATATGTAAATGAAGAATTATTGTTTAAAAAGTAACAATAATGATTAGTTTTCATGGTATGTGTAAAATGTCAAAAAATGACACTTAAAAGAGAGCGGAGGGAGTATGTTTTTAGTTTGTATCAGCATATTTAAGAGTACTAGTCATCAATTGGATGTGCCGACTTTGGACCGACCTATTCGCCCTCGCCCATTTCTATTGATCTAAATCAGTCTTGTCTCATAGGATACCTTAAGACAGAGCCGAACTCTCCTAAACTCAGGTATAAATCCAACCCAAAATTTCATATATATATATATATATATATATATATATATATATATATATATATATATATATATATATATATATATATATATATATATATATATATATATATATATATATATATATATATATACTTTAAAATATATATAAATAAAAGAGTGAATGGATGTTCCATTAAACTTGTTCAGTTGCTAGTTGTGCATAGGGGTGGCAAACGGACATGCCCGCCCCATTTAGGCCCGTCCCGCAAAAGCCCGCAAAAAAACGGGGCGGGGCGGGACGGTCACAGTTGAGGATGTGAGCCTAAAACTTAGACCCGTCCTGCAAAAAAGTGAGGGCGGAGCGGGGAAAGCCCGCGGGAACTGCACTATTTAAGCCTAAAAACGCAAAAAAATTATGTAAATACACGTGTCCGCAAAAGCCCGCAAAAAAATGGGGCGGGGCGGGGCAGACACATTTGAGGGTGAGGGCCTAAATCCTTGGCCCTCCCCGCACAAAAGTGCGGGCAAAACGGGCATGCCCAGCGGGCCGAGCCCATTTTGCCACCCCTAGTTGTGCATGGAACAATGTAGGTTGGGACATACGACGTCATATTTATTCACCTTTAAATTGTGAAATTTCAACCACTAAATTATTTAACCCAAAAAAAGAATTAATGAATAAATATTTTATTTGTCTTTCTAGTTAGTTGGCGTGGAGGGTAACTATGGACACTATGCAGACTAGGTGACACATGATTTCCAACTAGTATTTTATCAATTACATAATGAAATTTATTATGTTTAATAACCAATTTATATAATAAAATTTATTATGTTTAACAACCAATTTATATATGAAATGTTTTTAATCATGAAGGAGAAGACAAATACCATTCACTTCCAGTAATTACTAAATCAAACCTACTATTATTTTCTTTATTTCAACTTCCATTATCTTGCAGCATTGTTTAGAAACAAACTCTAATCATATTCAATTCACTCATGCTTATAAACTCCATCTCAGGAAATCATTGTATTCCTTCATAGCTCGCCACATTTTCACATGTGTTTCTTCTTTCCCCTTGCCCCAAAATCTTAGTCATGTAAACTGTATCTAAAACTAGACGAACAAAATCAATAATAATATATTTGTCTTCTATAAAAATCGGACCCGATAGATAGTTTGATTGTTGTGCTTGGATGTTGTCCTAACATTGCACGAACATGCCTAACATAGGGGGAAAATTTTTGGAGATTCCGATTTTGGAAGGGGTGACATAAATTCATTACATGAGATATGATTTGAGTGTTGCTAATTTGATTACATGAGTTGTGATTTGCATAAAATGAATTTGATGGTAGGTGTTATGTGTCGTTCGCAAGGCCCATGGGAAAAAGCCTAAGAGAAACCCTCGGGTTGAAAGGCACGCATAACAAGTAGACCTTTGTTCTAATCAGAAGTAGACAATTTTGTCCTCTAGTGCATAAATCATTGTTTGATTCAATCTAACGGTGCATGTGCACCATGTTGCATTAAACGCGAGCAATTTCAACAGCTCTTGGTATATAATGATAAAGCTCGCAATTTTAGGTATTCAAATAATTCTCACTCACACATTACTTTTGATTTCTCTAACTGACTTAAGCATTGCAGTGTTAACCTTGTGGGTCATCCCCGTCTCTTCTTCATTGGGAGTACTAATCCATCGCGACAAGTCATAACTTCGCTATATTACCTTTCTTTTCTAGTTCTTAACCTAACCGTTGTGCTGTATGGGGGAACCCACTTATGATTCTCGCTCATTTCCATGAAAAACCATGGTTTCTCCATCAAAGATACATATTATTATTTATTTTTTCTTGAAGTTTCAACCTCCTCCTTAAATAAGCATATCATCAAATTTATTAAGCATGGTGACATTCAAAGTCACTTGATTTGTCGTTCAACGACTAGTTATTGTTGCAGTCGCTGAAGATGCCAAATATCCTCTTCCTCCCCCAACATAAGACGATCAGGTTCTAGTGGAATCTCAATCTAAACCTTCACAACAAGATTTTCCTCCTATAAGAGTTGGTAAATGAACGTTCCAAGGTCTCTCGTTCTTCAAATCCAGGCAACAACCCCACTAGGGAGAACCATTTCACATACCTCATCTACTACTTGTTATAACTGGACAAGAAATTCTCTCAAGCCTTTAATTGGATAAAGTAAATCTCAAGGTATATGGAGCCACAAACTTCCTAAACTATATCTAGAACCTGGTGCACCATCATAACTCAACTTTTGGCTGAAAGGATACTCAGGATTGAAGAAAACGTTTAGAATGCTCCACAAAGGGATACTATTGTACGAGAGGATACATCATAAGGTGATCAGGTCTCCTCACAAAGTTATTTGCCCACATCCTCGAGGGAAAAATTTATAAGTCTTTGGAGAAACCTTAAAAGCTATAGAGTTACGATGGAACCGAAGATCCAATTGAGTAGAGCATGTAAACAACAAGTTAGAAAATCATCATGCCTAAGGGGGGTGAAGTGCAAGCTAATCTCACTAACCCTGATAGGGCCCACTATGACGTGGTTCAAAATCATTCGGATGTGAGTATATATTCGTGGAAGGATTTGTATGAACCCTTCACTCCCAAATTTATATGCTAAAAGCGATAACAGACGACTATGGTCGTACTCAGCACGACCACTCAAAAAAAATAAGGAAGCCCTACACGAGTACATTGACGGTTTCACAAAAGTGGCATAGTAGTGGGGGCAGTAATGATGGTCTAAAATGTTGGATGTTTAAGAAGAAGTTAATACCAAATTTCATGTTCTGGGAAAAGTCAGAGCTCAATGGAGCTTGTAATATAAGTGATTTTCTAAATATGGCTCATCCATATATCAATTATGAATAAGAGATCTTGGATGAAGAAGGATAACTAGGTCGAGGAAGAGGGAACTCCAGATACAACCAGACACCAAAAAAAGATAACAATCGTTATAGAGAGGACGAGGATTGTAGACCTTGATCCAGGTTCAATGCTTACACTCCTCTTAACACTTTGAGGGAGTAAATCTAGAAAGATGTGTAGATACTAAGTTCAAGGAAGATGGTATTAGGAATCCCTACCTGGTCATAGAATCATTCAAGACGAACAAAACTAAATACTTGTGTTTCCACAAGAGTCACTACCACAACATAAAGGAGTGCACCCTTCTGAAGTATGCAATCGGATAATTGATTAAGAAGGGGGAAGTATTTTGTACATCAAATATGGTGACCAAACAGGAGGCTTATACCATAAGTGAGGGCATAGGATTCGAGAAGATTCACCAAAGAGGGAAAACTACCCCCGCTAAGAAAAATCATCCCCTAACAAAGCTATTGGAGTTATGATTGGAGCTGAAAGGGGGAAAGACAACAATAATGAAGAAGAGGAAGACCATAAAGGAAAATCTCAGTATATTACATCCATTATTAGTGTTCTTCCGAGTGAAAAGAACCCCTCTAAGAGGACAATGAAGAGGAAAATCGTTGAGCTGGTGACTATGAGCAAAGAAGAGTGGAATTTCGATTAGGGAGCCAAAAACACATATCCTTAAATTCTAGGATAATGAGAAATTATGAGGGATTCCAAACAAGATATTTCCTTTAGTCATAACGGCTACCATGGACAATTTTTATGTCTCCAGGATCCTCATTGACACAAAGAGCTTATGTGACATCATGTACACGAAACTCTTTGAAAACTTAGGTCTGAAGAAGAAGAAGTTATGACCCTATGAAGGATCGGACTTGTAAGCTTTCAATTAGGGGTGGCAAAACAGGTCGCCTGCCCCACCCTGCCCCTCATTAAGCCTTCCAAAATAGGGGCGGGGTAGGCAAGCCCACCAAGTGAAATTGGGCTTAAAAATCTACCTTGTCCCTCCAAGATTACAGGTTGGCAGGCAGCAAGCTTGTCCGCCTATTTTTTTATTTTTTTATTTTCATTTTTTTAATAGATTAATATTTTTATTACATTTCAATTATTATTTTTAGAATAATTTTTTAAAGCATCTTTTTAACCAATTTTACTTTAAAAAAAGATTACATATATTCACAAATAGATGTATAAAATAAAACCATCAAGAACTGGAATTACTATAATTAACTAAAATGGCAATTAAAAGTTTAAAAGCATCAAGAAATTTCACCTAAAATATAACCATCAACAAGAGTTCCAAAATTATAGTTCAAGTATTAACCTTCAACCAACCAAAATAAATATTTTGAGTGCTTGATAACTAGGCTTGCGGGTCAACCCGCCCATTTTTTGGCAGGCTTAAGGCAGGACGAACTAAACGGGTAGGCGGACACAAAATCTCAATCCAACCGTCATTTTTTTGCGGGTGCGTGGGTCAGTCTGGCGGGCCATAACTTGTTTTTCCACCCCTACTTTCAATGGCACTACAACTCACTCTTGGGGGTATATCAAGATTATCGTCACCCTAAGAGAAGGAAGAGATACCCAGACATTTCACCTATAATTTTTGGTGGTTCCCTTCAAAAGTGTATATAACTATATTCTACGCAGGTATTTTGCAGCAATACTTGATGCACTCGACATCCTCAATCTTCCTCAAACTTGAGCATCACCATGTCTATAATGATCTAGTGACAATATGCACCAACCTATTTGGGGTGCAAAGGATACACAAATTTATGTGACATGATAAAAAGATTGATAAAGGAAAGGCTATGGAGATCAACATAGCCTCTCTCATCATAAAGTTAAGATGTATGGTAGTTAAGACCCCAGCAGGTAAAGAGAAATATTTTAACCGAACAACTGCATGAGAAGACTCCAGATGAAAGCCAAACTAACTATCACATGCCTTACCAATTACCCTAGTGGCCAATAAATAGTGGCTACGCCGCTTGGTTAAATTTACTTTATGACATATATAAAACGCACATGCTACTATGATGTATAAATTTATTCCAGAAAAGAATAAATAAATATTCACTAAACTCACTTTTCCTTGTGATCGTAAAAGATAATGATGAGTCAAGGGTGTTGTCACCAATTCCCCAAGCGCACAAATAAATCAATAAAAAAACCACTACAAACGACTCAGGGGTGTTGTAAGAAAGGCCACCAGCATACGACTAAAGCATCAAATCTCCACAGTGTTAACACTCAGATAAAGATAATAGGCCACAAATTGATTATTAAATGTCCACCCCCTCTTGGTAGCTAGCCACTCCATAGGCAGTAGTGAATCCTTATTACGCTGACCTCAAACCATGTTCTCAATTGGGGGCAGGGAAAGGGAATCGACCCTTCACTGAGCACGATCCCAAGAGACATCCAATTAAACTTCGAGCACGGCCTTATGAACAAGCTATATCCCAAGGAAACAAACTCGAGACTTGAAGCAATGAGAGACAAGTAAAATTAACGATAAGTAATAGAAACTAAAATATACACTACAAAGAAGGAACCATAACTTTTGCTTATTCATTGATGTTACACCAGGTATGAACACCCTTAACCAAAAAAAAAAAGAATACACATCCAGCTCATCAGTAACAGGAACTGGCTTCCCATCCATTATTTTCTGATCTAGACAAACTTTCTCTCATGAAATATGCACTTTAGGATATGAATTTTCCATCTACTATAATACATTCTCAGAGATAAATGCATGGCAGAGAAACCATCTTCCACTACCTTCGTATTCTCCTTAGCCAAGGAAAGATTTTAAAGACACGTCTCTTGAAGGTCGTCCTCAGTTTTCTTCCAACCTTCTCGATATTCTTTCGAAGAGGCCTCCAACTCCTATACCATCTTATCATAAGTGTTTAGTGCCTAGCTGGCCTTAAAAATAGAGACCCCAACCATGGTTAATATTGCATGTGCAACGGCTAGAGCCCCGTCATTCTTCTCTACCGCCTGAACGAGTGATTGCACTTTCTCGACCAATATGTCGGGATACTAAAAAGTATTACAGTGGACCATATCCTTGAAATTAAAATAGATACCCCTAAAATATCCTTCAGACACTAGTCTCTCTCTAATTTGAGAGCATTGATGCGTTCTTTGAGCATTTTCTTTTCCTTCAAAAGACGTTCAGGTAGAAAGACTTCTCACTTACCTGTAGAATCAAACGCCAAAACAGTTGACGCCCATCGAGTATTATGCACAAGGTCTACTAACTAATTTTAGAGAACAAATTCAATCTTACTCAATAAGTATATGTAATCCTATTTTGAAATAGAAGATCAGAACTCCTAGACTGCTTGAGGACAAGGGCAGGCAATGAGCAATAGGGTGTGGCCACTGAAGTCAACGAAGTTCTTCCAATATAGTTAGGTTCCCACGAGTCTTAATCAAGAATGTAAAGTCGGTGGACGGACGTATTTTCCTCCTGAGGCACCTAGATCTCATGACTAATGGATGAACTCCTCCTAGCTATAAATGAAGATAAACACAAAACATCTTCCACTACGACATAGTTGGGAGAATCACTAACCTATGTGCCAGAGTATGTGAGTAGATAGTAACCAACCATAAACATCACCATACAACGCCCTACGTATTCTTGCCCTAAAGCATCAAACTTATATAGATCACACCTTACGTATTCTCGCCCTAAAGCATCACACTTATAAACATAGCCTTTCACCTCATGTGATCATATCCTCAAACCACCATAAACATCACCATACAACGCTTTCCATCATCTTGGTAAAGCCCTAACCACAATACAAATCAATATACCTATTAACGCTTCTGAGTGCCCCTGCCCTTGCAGGGGTAACATGCACACCTATACTTTTTTACTAGAACAGTGGTGCCCACCGTGGGGCTCTGATAAAACTAACATGGGCCACACATTCTTCATCACAATCACCCTACTCGTTGTTCCCGTCCACTCCTACACCTAGTGACGGCAGTCATCATTACGTGGATTTAGGAAGAAATTCAGGTAAAATCAGATGAAGAATGGTCAAAAACCATGTAAAAGTGTGAAGAATTGAGCAAAAAGTCAATACAAGGAATATACAAAAACTTAATGAAATTTGTTAAGAATAAGTGAGTTTTGCTTCTAAAATTCTTTAGTGTGTGATGCAATTCATCAAGATGCCATGAGGCTTGCATTGCAGTGTGATGCTGACAGTCGTGGAGATGATATTGTCTTTTCAGTTGACACATTTTTTCTATTAAAAGCAGTTTTTGGCCCTTTCTAAAGGGTTATGAATCCCAAGACTGAAAGTGACGACAAAAGGAAATTTTAGGTGCTTTTGGAGGCCAAAAGAGCCATTGGAGAGCATTTTCTTTAGTGATTTTTCATGTAATATGAATCTAAACTTATGGTATATTTATTTTATACTATGAGTAGCTAGATCTCTTCTAGGTTAGGTATTTTAGGATGACGAACCTACTTTTATTCTATTCCGACATATGAGTGGTTGATGTTAATTTTACTGCTTTTACATGTTATTATTATTCAATTATCACTTGTATTCACTGCCAATTGTATGTTACGACACGCAATCTGATATAGGTAAGTAGTGGCATATTAACCATAAGGCTGCTTATTGGAAATAGGATAATTATTCGGTTCTCTAATTAACTAGGGATAGTCTAATTAGGAATTATGACTTAGGGATTAATGCACTCCAGTGTCTAGTCTGATGTTCCAATTGGCCCGAGGGATCGGGGAATTAGCGCTTAGACTAGTGAGTTACACACTAAGGGGTTGGGTACAGTTGTAGGGTTAATCTATCGTATAACTGTTATGCCTTTACATGTCTATTAATGTGAATTTCATCAATATAAGAGAAGCAGGGGATTATAATGAAAAGACATAATCACCTTTATAATCGTATCTTTTCCAAAGTCAATTCTCTCTTAGTTTCGGAGAAAAAAAACAATTTAAAAAAACCATTTGGTTACGTTAAATCGCACTTGTTTTCCTTGTTAAAATCCAATCCTCGTGGATATGAATATTATTTTATTACTTTGATACATACTAGTACACTTGCTAGTTATTTTCATCACCTAGCCACCCTCGACCATGGTTAACATGAGAGCTTCATACCCTACACCAAAAGGTACCAACGGTAGTGATGATGTCGACACCCTGACAGAGATGTGTGCCACCATGGATGAACTACACCATCAGAACCAAACACTGGAGGATATTGTCCACAACATTAGACAAAGAAATGGCCATGAGATCCACTGCTTGGAGAAAAAATTTCAGAATTTTTAAAGACTTAAAAGTATTTTTAAACAATTAAAAATAATCACAAAATCAATTAAATCATGAAAAATATTAATAATGATCCAAAAAATAATTTTAATTCAGAATATGAAAGAGGAATTTATTTAAATTTTTTTGGTGAAACTCTCATATTTTTTGGATCAATATTAAAGTTAATATGAATTAATGAAAATAAAACAAATTAAATGAAATTCAAATAATCAGAAAAAACGTGGACCACTTGATCTCCCTCATTAATTGAGGTGGCAGATTAAGTGGATCAGCGTGGGCGTTCCACAATAAACCTAAGTCAATGCGCTGCAGGGATGGTAATTAAAACCAACGTGTGAGATTAAAACATTTCAAATGAGATTAATGGCTCAGAACCTGTCCAGCACACCACCGGCGTTGGACCTCTGGTCACCTTCTCAGGCGAGGTCCACCGGACTGGTTCACTTATCACCATCAAGAAAATGAAAAAGAAGGACATGATCTGAAAGAAAAAATGGCGTATAGCACGAATCTGACCATAATTTCAACTAACTCCAAATATATAAAAAGATATGAGGAGTTGAATTTTTAGGTGTTTCAACTGAGTTGCTTCAATTTGACCTCTAAGCAACTCAATCTTCTTGCCTACATTGGTAGGACTTCATACAACCAAAGATCCAAGAGAATTGAGTAGAATTGAGTGAGAATCGAAGAGATGAAGTTTTCTGAAAATTACCTTCAATGATATGCAAAACTTGATGTTGCTTGCTTCAACCTTGATCTGTTCAAACTTGAGAAGCTTGCAGGAGAGGTTTAGCAATGGTACAAAGCTTTGGATCCTGGAGTTCTTGAATCTCCAAACAGTGAGATTCAAACTCAATTTTCAAGTTGAAAATTCTCAGGTTTTCCTTTGAAATGTGAGGGTTTCAATTGGGGGGCAAAGCTGGCGCGCAAGGTGTGTTTTAATTGAGCTCAGAGGCCTTGTATTTATAGCATTTGGGATTGATAATTGCACACTTGAAATATTGATAAATTTGGTCATTTCATGCACAAGCTTGCATGGGCATGTACAGGCCTATGAAGCAATCTATTTTGATCCATATCCAACTGTTACGAAGTTCAAATGAGGCTTGAGTGGCAAGGAAATGATATGTGGAGTTTGGGACATTTGATTTTCTCCAATGATGCAGCTCTGTTAAAGCCATACGCAGACCTAGAAAACTTCATCCAAAATGCATGAACTTGGGCTCTTTGGAAATATTAGATCAAGGGAAACAAGTTTGATGTTGAACACTTTTTCATTTGGAACTTGGATCATGGTGAATTTGAAGGTGGAAGTTTGGAAATTTCAACATGTTGAAAATTTTTCTAAGTGTCAAGCCATATATTTCAATATTCCACCTTGCTTAACTTTTTATGTGAGCTTCAAATGAGAAACATGTCTTTATAAAAGTTGTATCTCTTTCAAAGACCTTCAAAATGGTCACCAATTTCATGTCATTTGGATTTAGAATGGTGGAGTTATGCATTTTTTAGGTTTGGAAAAATCACTTGTCCAATGGTATAGGTCAAAAATGACCTATAATGTATCCTCATATCACATGCTCATAAAAGTTGAATTAGCTCTCACTCCAAACATAAAAGTTTAAGTAGAAATGTTGAATTTGATTGTGAAACTTGGAAATATTGCATATCATAAAAATTGAGCAAGTTATGGCCTTAGGAAGTTGACTTTCAAATTAGGGTTTAGACAAAATGACCTATAATGTTTCAACATAGAAAATGATTTTCCAAGAAAAACTAGATCTAGGTCTCAACATGAAAGTTGTTTGGAATGTCATTTAGAGTAACGTTTATCTTGGTATAATTTTCATATGTGTCGCATCCGCGAAAAACAACCGGCGGGCTAAAACAAAACAAACAGAGCCGCCACCGTGCGTTATTTATCCCAAAGGAGGGAAAGGAAACGCTCGAAGTAAACCTGGGAAAAGCATGGTCTCGCGACCAAAGAGAATGGGATCGGGAGTCGGTTATGCGTAGGGAAGGTATTAGCACCCCTACGCATCCGTCGTACTCGACGGGATCCACGCTCTAAAAGATAGGTTAAGGTTGCTAGAACAAACATCACACACACACACACTGAAGACAACACAGACGGGGAAAGAGGGGAGAGGCAAACATGGACCCCGAACAAGACACACGCCAAACAAGACACACACAAAACAGGCAAACATGGAACCCGAACGCCAATCGCTGGACTTACATCGGCTTCCGAACCAAACAAACACAATCAGGATACGGACAGCCAATCGCTGGTCTTACATCCATATCCTGGCACACAAGAGGGTTAACACACAAACAACAAGTTACTAAGGAGTCAGGCACTCGAGCCTAGCAACTGTCAAGCAAACACACACAAAAAAGGAAAAAAAGTGCCCGGAGAGACCTCGCACGGTCTCCTGCCTACGTACCTCATCTGGTATGAGGATCAGGGCGACGTAGTTCCCCTTAACAGGGAAAGAAATTCTAACCAGATACAAAGGGAGACACACTACTAGGGAGCTGTACTCGAGCCTAGATGTTATCATGCATCATTGCCCTATGTCATGGTTTCTATCCTAACTTGCACAGGCAGCAAGCTAATCCTAAACAGGCAAAGCAAAGCATGCAAACATAATCAGAACAAAGCAAACATTCACAATTAGCACACACTATATCCAGACAAGGTGGGCTCAATCAAGGGTTAAGTTGCAAAAGCAACACAATTGTGTCAGGTGATGTTAGCTCTTAACCTTGACATTGAGAGTCAAGGTGAAGCCAGATGAAATGGAAGTGAGGGGTGTGCCTCACAGCTCTTATCCCTGGCCAGGGAGAGCTTCAGACAAAGAAGTGTGGGTCCAGAAAGTGGGAACCCTTCTACACTTATGACACTGACTCAACTGTACAACTGTACATGGATCTTGGGTTAATATCCCAATGCATCAACACAGTGGTGTGAGCAGAGGGACGACTCAACAAGAATAGCAGGGGATGCATTGCACATCCCTTGGGTTCCGCCAATTGCCTTAACAAAGGTCTTTTCCTGCTTGGGGACAAAAATAAACAAGCACAAGCATCGCCTCTTAAGGAGGACTTCAGACAGTTGCCTGGCCAAGTAACGGGCCAGGTCTTCCAGACTACATGGAGAAAAGAAATTCTACCTCAATTGGTTTATACAACCAAGCAGCAGCACAAAGCAAGTTCAAAGATGAACTATTAGCAACTAATGTACCTGAAATCAATCAAATATAATCAGTATACCAATCACAAAGTCAAAACAAACAGATAAGAACCAACAGTCAACACAATCAGACAATGCACTATGCAAAGCACAATCAACTCAAGTGAGCCAAGCATCCTACAAAATAAACCAAGTTATAACAAGCATATAAACCAAACTCAATCAACTTGAATTAATCTCCTTAAAGCATTTGCTTCTTCAACCTGAAAATCACATTCAAACATGAGAAACAAGACCACTAGGACAAGCCTAGGGTCCAAAGGAGATGAAAAATTCAAAACAGCAAGTGAAAATTAACCAAAACCAATATTAATCAATCAAGAATAAGGTCCAATTGGTCTCACATCAAAACTATGCACCAAATCTATTTTATGAACAAAACATGTCAAACTATGCACTTTGGAATCACATTGGAGCAAACAGAATGATCACAATCATATCAATACCAAAACAGCTCAATAAATTCCAAGAAAATTCAAGCTCAAACAGAACACGTTCAATGAGCAACATATCAAATTTCATGGCAATTGGATAAGAGGAAGTATGGAAATTAAAATCATCAAATCATAGTATGCAAAAGCAAGCTCAACCAAGGCCACAATTGGTACCCCAACTTCAAGCAATCATAAAACAGCAACCAAACATGATAAATGAATGAGACCAAAACCAAAATGAAGTTTAAGATGTCTACAATACACATGCCAAATTTCAAATCCATCCAATTAATAACCAGAATTTCACAAATCAAATACAAACATGTCTCACAAAAAGTTCACAAATGGCTAAACAGAAAATAAAATCCCAATCAAATAGGAAATGGATTCAAAAATTCCAGAAAAACTTCACATGCATTCTCAACATTCACAAGTATCCTCATGCAAAAATCCAGCTTAATTCAAGTTCAATAAGCATAGCAAATAAAATCAAGAAGATGCACAAGACATGGTGTGATACAAAATGTCACACCTCCAAAGATCATGTCATAACTCTCAATCCAGGAACTCAAAAATTACAAACCAGATACCAAAATGACCAGGAATAAGTCTAGTTTAAGCACAAAAAATTTCATGAATTTCTAATGAAGCATCATCATTTTATGAGCAAAAGAGTAAGCATGGTGCACAAAATGACATGTGAAAGCAAGCCCTAAGCATTTTCAAAATCTACCCGTGCACAATATTATTAAAAATCAACAAAAAAACAAGCACATCATAAGGAGCATTCCACAAAAAATCTCATTCAATTTGGACAAGTGGTTTAGGAGATATGATTTTTTCATGTGGAAGAAAAAACAAAAAAAATGTAATGAAGGCATGGTGAAATCATGAAGCATATGAAAAATTAATTGGCAAGGCAAAATGGAAATGGCGCTACAGCGGGACTCGAAGGGAGGTCCACTTTTAAAAATGCGCGCGCTAACACTCCCAGCGTGAACAGTGACGCGAAATTTGGATTAAACTGCGTTCTGGAAAAATTTCTCACGTGTTCATCATGTTCATCATATGTTCATACGCTCAAGAACGAATGTTCACCAATTCACACAAACCATATATCACCAGAATCCTTGTTCAATGTACATCATGAATCCATAAATAATTAAACCTAATTCTTCCTAATTTAATCGGATCGATCCAAAACATAATCATGCATGAAAGTTCAAATCAACATAACTCTCTCATTTCTCAACCAAAATCAGTGAAACGAATTGCAGAATTATCTACTAAGCACGATCTATCCAAATCATCAATCAATTTCATGAATGGTTCAAATCGAAATCTGACCTTAATTTGATGACAGTTGTTGAATCGTGCGTATCAAGCTTTGAAATGCCAAAACAGGTGTGCTTTGATGCTTGTAGAAGTGGATGAAGCAAGGTTCATGTATTGATTGTGCACGATTTGCTCAGAAATTCAACTTGCCATTGTTGAAGCTTCTTGTGACAGTCCTTGAATTAGCTTGGTAGTGATGAATCTTCGCTTCAATTAGCCTCAATAATGCATATAGATGATGAATCAATGAAGATCTAAGCAAGGTTTTTGAAGAAAATTGCAAAAAAGTGAAGATGAAAAGTTGAGAGAATTGTGCAATTTTGGATCTAGATCTGAAATTCTGTTATGGTTAATCAAAAAACAGTTAGGATTATGTTTATATATGTGAGATTAAACATGTTTCTAATCCTAATTAGTGTTAATGCACATGATTAGTGAAAATGCATTTTCATGCTAAATGCCAATTAGCCAATGCACCCTCCCTCATGCAAAACCAATGTAACAGTAGAATTTCTGGTTGCAGCAAGTTTCAAATGGTAATTGTGAGCCAATGCAATTGGAATTATGTGAAAACCATGTGTATTTCTCAAAATCACCTTTTTTCCCACCAAATTCAAATTAAGTCCACTTGAAAAATGGACTTTTTATGTGATGATTTTTGATGAAATGTGATGATGGATCATGATAGTACATATCAAATGGAGTTTGCTCAAAAAAGAATCACTCAAATTGGCCAAATGGTTCAAGAGTTATGCCACTTTGAAAATCAACTTTTTTGGACAATGATCAATCCATAACTTGCCAACCACACATGAGAAATTCATGTTCTTGGACTTTTTGGAAAGGTGAGACCAATATCTTCAACTTTCATGTTGGACAAAATTTCATTTGAAGCATTTTTGGACACGTAATTTTGAGGAGAAAAACTTTCCATTTTTGGCAATTTTCAATTACAAGTCACTTTCTATTTTTGGAAAGTTTCCATCTGACTTTATTTTCTTCATTCTTGATGTTTGAAATGTCAAATGAAACTTGTTTGGACATGAATGAAGTGTCTCTAACCCTCTCCCTCCTCCAAATCCATCATTTTAGGCACAGTTGACCACAATTGACTTTTCTGACTGACAGATGAATTTCAGCTTGACTGATGAACTTGAGCCCCAAACTCCTGATGAAATGGCTCAATGATGAAACCCTAGCTTCCATAAGCTCAATATAACCATAAAATGATCCTCATATCCACATAGACCCCATCTCCTTGCCAAGCCCTGATTGGCCCAATACAACTGATTAGGGTTGACCAGTGGTCAAAACCCTAATCTCAAGGAATATGATCAAGCATAAGGAATCTCTTGGTGATGATAAAACCATGATGATGATGATGATGTACCACTTCAACCAAGATAAAGCTCAACCTCCTTGAGGAACCAAGAAACCCTAATTTGGACCACACATCCTCAGATGATTAGTGATCAATCCAATGAAACCCTAGCTTGCATCTCTCAACCTCTTTTTATCTCCTGATCAAGACTTAGGAGGATGACTTGCTCAATGTGGCCACATGATATGCAAATATGCAATGACTAATAACCTAAAAAATACAATGCAATATGCTAAGCTAGTCCCAAGAGAGGAGGGCAAATTTTGAGGTGTTACAGCTGCCCCTATTCAATCCACTGTGAACCTGTCGATATGAATAGCCTCGGCTTTCAGATGATCAGGATGAAGAGTGATTGAATACCAAGAACAGACGAACAATTTGCATTCTGATGGGAAAATAATTAACAATGCCTGTCAGAATCGGCAAAGAAACAACCTCTGAAAAAAGAATTCGTCTGGTACGGAGAAAACTCGGCTTGAACCCCAAAACAGGAATGTCGACCTGGGTACCAAAATAAATGGTAACGCAGGGATAACCATGGCACGAACACCACATCCGCTGGGGATTATCATCTATTTTTAATGCTTTTCTTGAACCCCGAAATTTTCTTTTTTTTTGTTTTCTTGAACCCTGAAAAGTTTCTCTTTTTTGTTTTCTTGAACCCCGAAATTTTCTCTTTTTCCGTTTTCTTGAACCCCAAAATTTTCTTTCGCGCAAATGATCCCGGATCACTTCATTTGAACCCCGACATCTTGTTTGCCAAAATAATGAACCCCATTCTCCATTTGAACCCCAGTCGCCTGACGATAACTTGCGATCGCCATTGTGAACCCCGTTCTCCAGAAAATGCCTCGACATTTCCCTTTCTCCATTTGAACCCCGCTCTCCAGAAAATGCCTCAACATTTCCCTTTCTCCGTTTGAACCCCGCTCTCCGCTTTCCTGTGATAATTCCGCTGGCAACGTCGGAAATAACACCAAACACCACTCTGAGGGCGACATATCAGAGGGTACACCTTCACAAAAGGAAGGTAACATGTGCATCTCTTCCTCAGAAGACACCCATAACGACCTCTATTGGCCTCAGCCAAAGTCTAAGGTGACACATGAACAGAAGATAATCCTGAGGACCTCATCCCGGATATAATCTTTAACTCCAATCTCTATTTGGACCCCACTCTCCAGAAAATGCCTCAACACTTCCTTTTCTCCAATTGAACCCCGATCTCCAGAAAATGCCTCAACACTTCCTTTTCTCCAATTGAACCCCGATCTCCAGAAAATGCCTCAACACTTCCTTTTCTCCAATTGAACCCCGATCTCCAGAAAATGCCTCAACATTTCCCTTTCTCCATTTGAACCCCGATTGTCGCGCTGATCGCGTAACGTCCTTTGATTTCATTTCCATCTCTGTCCGACGGAAAAGTCTCCTCCAGTATCGCACTACTGGGGAACATTGTTGATCTGACGTCATGATGCTAAACTCCTCAGAGTAACACCTTCCAACTCCTGTCTCGCACGACAGAAATCTCCTCCAGTATCGCACTACTGGGGAATATTGTTGACCCAACACCACGATGTTAAACTCCTCAGGGTAACATCTTCACCATCTGGCGAAACCAAACCTCACGCGGTAACCACGGCTCGGGTAACTGATACTTGCAATGCTGATGATTTTCCATCTAGGGAAACCACTCCTCAAACGGTAACCACGGCTTGAATAGCATCTTCACCCACTGGCAAAACCAAATCTCAAACGGTAACCACGGCTTGAGACTAGCCTATGCTTGCAATATGATGCATGATTGATTTTTTTGCGTAATGCTCCATAATTATGGAAATGCTACGCGATTCATTATACAATATGCTATGCTTATCTACATGATGAATGTATAAAAAGTATCCCCCTCAAGGGACTATTCTGGGGAGCTCGAGACACTCTGCTGAGGAACCCGACAACACTCTGATTTCCGCCCTGCTGGGGAATAGCACTGCTGCTGGGAAAAGGCAACCCTTGCTGGGAAAAAACCTCCTTTGCACCCGATCCGCTTGGGGATACCGCTGGGGAAGAAATCACCAACGCTCTGTGGGGATACACCAGTCTTTGACTTGCTGGGGATATAACAATCCCGACTCTGCTTGGGAAACCACCCACCACAGATACCTCCGCTGGGAAATAGCAACCTTCAGGCCTGGCGACTGGGGAAACATTGATCTGAAACCTGCTGGGGATAGCCATCCTGACCTTGCTAGGGAAGCCACAGACCTTGGATCTGCTGGGGAATTAGTCCTCACGACTCTGCTTGGAGAGATAAGGAAATTCTGGTATTGAACACCCGTCGACTCGTCGAACCTCGGCATTCATATC
Organism: Lathyrus oleraceus; assembly: GCF_024323335.1. Lineage (NCBI taxonomy): Eukaryota > Viridiplantae > Streptophyta > Magnoliopsida > Fabales > Fabaceae > Lathyrus > Lathyrus oleraceus. The sequence goes on along the minus strand of NC_066579.1, from coordinate 41,098,719 downwards.
CAACTCCCATGTCAGCTTTCCAATTTTGAGAACTCCCATACTCATCTGGACTTTTTCTGCTCCATCATCTTGTATTCCCCACTGTTCCGCGCTCGACGGAGAACGAACTCCTGGGATTTATACAAACTTTTCAATCTTCCGACTTTGAAGAGTCTTCTTGATTAATTCTCAAGGATCGTCGTACGTCCTTCGCCGTCTTTTCACCGTTCTTCCATTCATTCGTCCCTGACTGGACTCCGTGGGGATTTGTTTTGTCAAAAGCTTCCACATCACAGCCTGCAAGTGAGTGAAAATATCTAACAGTTCCTGCAAAAGAGATCGTTAGATAAAACCGTGCCCCAGGCGTGTCAAGATTTCAACACTTGGGTTGCTCAACCTTCCGAATAAGATTTCAAGTTATCAATCTTATAAGCATGCATTGGAAGGGACCTGTATGTCTTAAAAATGCACAATTCTTTATCACAAATAATCGGATGTTTTTGCAATCAAAGCGGTAATGAAAAACAAAAATAAAATTATTTGATTGAATATGCATTTTATTGATTGAAAAAGTGTGGCTCAAACTGAGCAATACAAAGGAAGCAATTCCTGAAAAGAGGTAATTGCACACAAAAGGAAAAAATCTATCCTAGTGGCAATGTGAAACCGTGATCTCATCGAGTTCCAACTCGGTTACACCCCATATGTCCTCAGACTCTCCGTGCTTTCTGCCTTCTGAACAAGACGATTCCGATTGATCCCTACCGGGTATTATCCATGATGCTTTAACCAAAGCAAACGATCATGCCAGACGCAGTTGTTCGTTTCAATCCCTCTTTTGCCTGGACCGCCCTTCCGGGTTTTCAGTCCACCGGGATACCCTTTTTTGCCCAAGTCGCCTTTTCAGGTTTCCGACTTGCCGGGTGTACAGTTTTTTCCTTTTATATCCCTAATTTTTGCCCGAACCTTTTCTTTCTGTTTTTTGGTTCGCTGGGATGCCCCTTTTTGCCTGGACTATTTTATTCTTTTCGTCCAGCGGGTCTCTTTATACGAAGTATTTTTTAATTGCGTTCGCATTCACAGGGGATGGAAAATCCTCGCCATCCATGGTCGTTAACAACAAGGCTCCTCCAGAGAAAACCTTCTTGACCACGAATGGACCTTCATAATTAGGTGTCCATTTGCCCCTTCGATCGTTTTGAGGAGGAAGGATCCTTTTCAGCACCATATCACCTACGTGATATACCCGAGGTCGTACCTTTCGGTCAAAAGCACGCTTCATCCGCTGCTGGTATAACTGCCCATGACAGATGGCTGCCAGCCTCTTTTCCTCAATCAAGCTCAACTCTTCATACCGGGTCCTTACCCATTCCGCCTCTTGCAATTTCACGTCCATCAGGACTCTCAAAGAGGGAATTTGAACCTCAACTGGTAGCACAGCTTCCATCCCATATACCAACGAGAAAGGCGTTGCCCCAGTAGATGTACGCACCGACGTTCGATACCCATGCAATGCAAACGGCAACATCTCATGCCAGTCTTTATAGGTCACCACCATCTTCTGGACAATCTTCTTTATATTCTTGTTGGCTGCCTCAACCGCCCCATTCATCTTCGGACGATAAGGAGAAGAATTGTGATGTTCAATCTTGAATTCCCGGCACAGCTCTGCCATCATCTTGTTGTTCAAATTAGAACCATTATCAGTAATGATTCTCTCAGGAACCCCATATCGGCAAATGATGTCTCTCTTGAGAAATCTGGCAACGACCTGCTTCGTCACGTTCGTATAAGAAGCTGCTTCAACCCACTTGGTGAAGTAATCAATAGCCACTAATATGAACCTATGCCCATTCGAAGCTGTAGGCTCAATCTTTCTGATCATATCAATGCCCCACATAGCAAACGGCCATGGAGACGACATTAAGCTCAACGGATTTGGAGGCACGTGCACCTTGTCAGCATAAATCTGGCATTTATGACACTTCCGCACGTAATTGAAACACTGGGCCTCCATTGTCATCCAATAATATCCTGCCCTCAGCAGCTTCTTCACCATTGCATTCCCACTGGCATGGGTACCGAACGATCCTTCGTGAACCTCTTTCATCAATTAGCTTGCTTCTTTATCATCGACACATCTGAGCAAGACCCAATCAAAATTCCGCTTATACAAAACCCCATCCTTATTCAGATAGAACACCATGGCCAACCTCCGCAGAGTCTTTCGGTCCTTCTTCGATGCTCCCTCAGGATACTCTTGAGTCTCCAGATAGCGCTTGATATCGTAATACCACGGCTTCTCATCATCAGACGTTGTATCAACAGCAAACATATAAGCCGGTCTATCCAGACGACCTACTTCAACACTGGGGAACTGATTCCACCACTGCACTTTAATCAAGGCGGCCAGAGTAGCCAAAGCGTCTGCCAAAGGATTCTCTTCTCTGGGCACATGATGCATCTTCACCTTGGTGAAAAACGTCAACAATCTCCTCGTATAATCCCGGTATGGAACTAAATGAGATTGATGCGTATACCATTTTCCGTTAACTTGATTTACAACCAGAGCTGAATCTCCATATATGACAAGGTTCTTGATCCTCAAATCAATCGCCTCTTCAATCCCCAATATGCAAGCTTCGTATTCAGCCACGTTGTTGGTGCACTCGAATGTTAGCCGGGCAGCAAAAGGAATATGGGATCCTTTCGGCGTAACCAAAACAGCACCAACACCGTTTCCATTCACGTTAACGGCCCCATCAAACATCAGAATCCATTCGGATTCAGGGTCAGGCCCCTCCTCCGGGATTGGTTCCTCGCAATCTTTCGATTTGAGAAACATGATGTCCTCATCAGGGAATTCAAACTTCATCGGTTGATAATCATCAATGGGTTGCTGGGCGAGGTAATCAGACAATACACTCCCCTTGATTGCTTTCTGAGAGGTATACTGAATATCATACTCAGTCAAAATCATTTGCCATCTCGCAACCCGTCCGGTCAATGCTGGCTTCTCAAAGATGTACTTGATTGGATCCATCTTGGAAATCAATAAAGTGGTATGAACCAACATATACTGCCTTAGTCGGCGAGCAGCCCAGACCAAAGCACAACAAGTTTTCTCGAGCAGTGAATATCTTGTTTCACAGTCGGTAAACTTTTTTCTAAGGTAGTATATGGCATGCTCTTTTCGACCAGACTCGTCATGCTGCCCCAATACACACCCCATAGACCCCTCGAGGACTGTCAGGTACAAAATTAACGGTATTCCCTCCACAGGAGGCATCAGAATTGGAGGCTCCTGCAAATACTCTTTTATTTTTTCAAATGCCGCTTGGCAATCATTATTCCACCTGACCGTTTGATCTTTTCTCAACAATTTGAATATCGGTTCACACGTGGTTGTTAGATGAGATATGAACCGTGAAATGTAGTTCAATCTACCTAAGAAACCACAAACCTCCTTCTCTGTTCTCGGTTCAGGCATTTCTCTTATCGCTTTTACTTTAGCAGGATCAACCTCGATTCCTTTCTCACTTACAATAAACCCCAGCAATTTACCGGACCGCACTCCGAAAGTGCACTTATTCGGATTCAACCTCAGTCTGAACTGTCTCAGCCGGTCGAACAATTTGGCCAGATCTACCAAATGCCCCTCTTCTATTTGGGACTTTGCTATCATGTCATCAACATAGCATTCAATTTCATAATGAATCATATCATGAAACAAAGTCACCATGGCCCTCTGATAAGTAGCACCGGCGTTCTTGAGACCGAACGGCATCACCTTGTAACAAAAAGTGCCCCATGGTGTAATGAATGTTGTCTTCTCCATATCATCTGGCGACATTTTGATTTGATTATAGCCAGAAAAGCCATCCATGAAGGAAAACACCGAGAACTGAGCTGTATTGTCTACCAACACATCAATGTGAGGTAATGGAAAATCATCTTTCGGGCTAGCTCTGTTCAGATCTCGGTAGTCCACACACATTCTCACTTTACCATCTTTCTTCGGGACTTGCACAATGTTCGCGACCCAAGGCGGATAATTAGTGACAGCAAGGAATCCAGCATCCCACTGCTTCTGCACTTCCTCTTTGATCTTCATCGCCATGTCAGGTCGAGTTCTGCGCAACTTCTGCTTCACTGGAGGACAATCTGCTCGCAACGGTAGCTTATGCACAACGATATCGGTATCCAACCCTGACATATCTTGATAAGACCAGGCAAAGATGTCGACATACTCTCTCAATAGTGCTACCATTCTGCTCTTGACACTTTCCTCCAAAGCAACCCCGATTTTCACCTCTTTCTTGACCTCGTCGGTACCCAGATTCACAATTTCAATTTGCTCCTCGTGCGGCTGAATCACCTTCTCCTCTTGTTTCAACAACCTGGCTAATTCCCCTGGCAGTTCACAATCTTCTTCGCCTTCTTCTTCGGCTTGATAGATCGGATTGTCGAAGTCATATGAGGGTGTAACAGGATTGTTATCAATGAGATCCGGAGAATGATCGCATTTGCATGAATGTGGATTCATGCATTGCTTTAGAACCGGAACGAGACAAATTGAAAAAGAAAAACGAAAACACTGCCATTTTTATTTGTTTTTGTTTTTAAACTGCAAAAATAAATGAAAAACAGGGAACACCGCTTTTAACTGAAAAACATCCTTTTATTGATGATGCAAAACTTGCAAAAGTTAAACATGAGGTGACCCTTACAATGAACCATTACGTGTCGGGCAACACGTATGGCTTTCATGCATATAAAATCAAAAACAGAAAAATATTACTCTTCCAGCAGAGTGACCGTGATGATCTTTTCAGCCTTCCAGTTCTGGATTCCCATCCCTGGTGCGCACGGCTTTATCCATCGGTCCATTTCACAGTTGCTATCAGTTTCATCACCCATCATGCAGATGTGATCCGGATCCAGCATTCCGGCACTGGTGAACGTGACTGACGTACGGCGTCCTCTGCCTTGTCCAGATGAGCCTCTGCCAGGCTGATACCCCACTCCGAAGCGGTCTTTCTTTGCGGAGATATCCATCATTCTACCCCAACCAGGAGCCTCTCCATTCTTTACCACCTCAGCGGCCTGCTTGTACGAAGCAATGGACGGTTTCTCCTCCTCTCTTGCAAAAAGAGCATTCTCCACCTTAACGGTTTCGAATGCTTGACTCGGGGTCTCCCATATTTCACCGTCCATCTCAACGTACTTGAAAGATGAAAGGTGGCTGACAAAGATATCCTCCTCTCCGCAGACGGTGACAACCTGTCCTTCCCAATTATACTTCAACTTTTGGTGCAAAGTCGAAGTCACTGCCCCAGCAGCATGGATCCATGGGCGACCCAACAGGCAACTGTATGCCGGCTGGATATCCATGACATAGAAAGTCGACTTAAACACCTCGGGGCCTATCTTCACTGGAAGCTCAACCTCTCCGAATACGGCCCGCTTCGACCCGCCAAATGCCCGCACTATCAAATCAGTGGGAGTCAGAATCAACCCTTCACAATTCAGCTTAGCCAGAGCCTTCTTCGGCAACACATTCAAAGAGGAGCCGGTATCAACCAGCACATGCGAAAGCACGGCTCCTTTACACTCTATTGCGATATGTAATGCCCGGTTGTGATTCCTCCCATCCACAGTCAGATCCATGTCTGTAAAACCCAACCCATGGCTGGCATGCACATTAGACACGACCGTCTCCAACTGGTTAATGGTTATCTCTTGAGGAACATAGGCTTTCTTCAGAATTTTCAACAGAGCCTCTCTATGCCCCTCAGAGCTTAACAGCAAAGATAAGATCGAGATTTTGGAGGGAGTTTGCTGCAGATGGTCAACAAGTTTGTACTCAGACTTCTTGATGATTCTTAAGAACTCTTCTGCATCATCATCAAGCTTTTCTTCCGACCCAACAGGCGTCGGTGTCACATTAGGAGTACCATTACTAATCACTTATTTTCCTTTCGCCCTGGCTAAAGCCTCGGCCTTTTCTTTTTTCTCTTTTTCTCCTTCTTCTCTCCTCAGCATGTCCGGTGCAAACAGTCTTCCGCTGCGAGTGAACCCACTAGGTCCGGCATTATCCACCTTTGAAACGGTGGTTTCACTTGCAGTCTGGTCTTCCACCTTCTCTCCGTTGCAGTAGACCTCTCCCCCATAATGCCATGGCACGGCATCATCTCTGTCATACGGAATTGGCCCAGGTACCGTGATGGTAACTGGAGCCGCTTCCGCCAGGGTTGACAAATCAACCGGGTCAAAGTATATCGTTATGGTGGAGACCTCTTCTTTTCCCGTATCAGCCCTCTCAATCAGAATACTTCCATTGTCCATCAGTCCCTGGACAGTCTCTCTCAACAATTCACATCCATTGACAGAAATAGTGCACACAGCGCAATCAACACCGCAGCCCGGATGAACCCTATTCAACAACAACTGTCGTTTAACCTCAGCCAACGGAGTCTTCAGTTGATCAACAGACAACAGCCCCACTCTGTTCTCCTCCGAGATAACATTCACCCCCCTTTGACCATGCGCGGGCATGGGATTAGCATTGACGTTGGGAGATGGTGCAAAGTTGATTGCTTTCGAATCCACCAGGTCTTGAACTACGTGCTTAAAAGCTTTGCAGTTCTTTATGTTATGTCCGGGCGCACCTGAATGAAATTCACATTTAGCATTCTCATCATAATTGGCTGGCCTCTGATCAAGTCTCAAAGGCGCCAAAGTCCTTAACTATACCAACCCTAAGTCTTGCAATTTCTTCAACAAGAAAGAGTAAGTCACAGGTGGCCTGTCGAACTGACGGTCATTCATTCTTCCCCGCACCTGATAACCAGCCCTCTGAGGCCTCTGCTAAAATGGTTGTCTTTGCTGTTGAGGTTGCTGCTGTTGCTGTTGCTGTTGCTGATTATCAGCAGGAATAGTTACCGCAGCAGTGTGCTGGAAGTAACGATCCCTACTGGGTCCTCTCTGAGCATAGACCGCGCTGGTATCACCCTCTTTCTTTCTCTGGCCATTACTGAAGGGCTTCTTCGATCCGGAAGATGAAGCATTACCCTGTATCTTCCCAAGCTTCAGCCAGCTCTCAATCCTTTCTCCAGCTACCACAATGTCCGCAAAGTTTGTCACCGGACAACCCACCATTCTCTCCGCGAACGCCCCTTGCAGGGTACCCATAAAGAGATCAGACATCTCCCTGTCCACTAATAGAGGTTGCACTCTGGCAGCCAACTCCCTCCACCTCTGAGCATATTCTTTAAACCCCTCGTTGTTCTTCTGAGACATACCCTGCAGCTGGGTACGACTCGGAGCCATATCAGCGTTAAACTGATACTGTTTAAAGAATGCGTCACCAAGATCTTGCCAGCTCTTGATATCAGACGACTTAAGCTTGGTATACCACTCCAAGGAGCCTCCAGACAGGCTGTCCTGGAAGAAGTACATCCACAGCTTTTGGTCCATAGTGTAAGCAGAGATCTTACGGACAAATGCTTGCAGATGAGTTTCCGGGCAGGAACTCCCATTGTATTTATCAAAAGCGGGTGCTTTGAACTTCTGCGGGATCACAATCCCCTCGACTAGCCCCATGTTTGATATGTTTACAACCCCAGGAGTGGCATAACTCTCCAAAGCTCTGATTTTCTCAGCCAGCAGCTGAATCTCTTTATTCTGTGGTTGGGCACCGTACTGACCGAACGGCTCATTGTGCATGGAAAACTGATCCGCTTCTCTGTCTTCCTCTCTGTCATCTTCAACCCCGAAGAATGGCGGGAATAGACTGTCCTTCAGATTCTGACCAGGTTGACCCCCAACAGCACCAAAACCAGCAGCATTATTCACTATACCCACGGTTGTTCTCTTTCCACCATCTCTGGAACCACCCAGCCCCTGGTTGGAGACACCATCCAGGTTCACACCACTATTAGCCGCTGAAGCCCGCTCGAGCTTCTCAACCTTGTCAGCCAGCGCTTTCTGACCAACTGCAAACCCTTGCACGATGTTGATCAGTTCGCTCATCTTGTCCTTCAGCTCAAGAATATCTGTGTTCGGGAGATCCATCAGTCTGGGAGTATTGCGTCGAGTAAAGTATCTGTGATGGCGTGTTGAGTGCAAAGGTACAACTCTACGAGCACGAGCAATGATTCCTGAAACAATCAAGCACGTTAGAACTGATACCTGCAAAATAAAACACAAGTTATTAAGATCATGCATGAATGCAGTGTCTATCCACATGAGGAACACTTTATCTCTCGATCCTGGCTTCATCGAGACAAATAATAATTTGATATCCACACTCTGACATTCGAGATGTCTCTCGACCAGATTCTCAATCAATAATATTCCCCATATGGCTTAGACGTAGATTAGATGCAGATGAATGCAAAATGAGGTAGATGTATGGATGCAATACACTGTGCCATCCTCCATGTCATCCGATCCTCCACCGTACTGAAGCCCTGATCTCTAAACTGATCACAACCACTTGAGGTACTGAGCAACCCACAAATCCGACTTAGGGTTCCGAAATAAACGGAACTTGGAATGATATGTCACCATCATCACCAGAGATCCCTATGAACAGACAACCACAAGACCCTCTGAATCGGCCCCGGGAATCCTGAAATAAACGGATCCCCACTGATAAATAACACGGACAGCACTCCGGCGTCTCAGAAATAAATGCCCATAAATCCGACTTAGGGTTCCGAAATAAACGGAACTGAAAGGTACACCACCATCATCATCAGACAACCTCTGAACAGATAACCACAACAATCTCTGAATCGGCCCGGGGAATCCTGAAATAAACGGATCCCCACTGATAAATAACACGGACAGCACTCCGGCGTCTCGGCAAGAAATGCCCATAAATTCGGCTTATAAATAGGACTCTGATCAACGGAACCAAAAGTCACCATCAAAGTCACCATTTGTACCTGTAATAAAGATCAATCCCTCCCCACTCACGGGTGTCATCTAGGCCAGGGTAAGGTCGAGAGAAACGCAGCATAAATAACCTTTCACAGAATATCATCATATACACACCCGAAGTATGTAACGATAATATCCCATCAGGGTCTGAACTGCTCGTGATGTCAATGTTCCGCTAAGTGGCGCATACCACCTGCTTCCCATGAATCACTTTATTCCTAGGTTTCCTAGATTTCACTCATAGCCTGGGTATTGGGCCTTTTACCTCGAGTAACTCCCACCCCAACAGAGAAACAAAACACAGCCAGCACAGATGAATATGAATGAATGCAAACATTAATGCACATAATAAATGCAAACAATAAATAAATGAATGCAATAAATGAAACAGCAAAAGCAACCAAACCCTATCCTAGAGAGCGCTAGGACTGACTCGCTTAGGGAAGATGGACCAGCAAGAGGTCAACTTAAAGTGTTATCCCCAGCAGAGTCGCCAGCTGTCGCATCCGCGAAAAACAACCGGCGGGCTAAAACAAAACAAACAGAGCCGCCACCGTGCGTTATTTATCCCAAAGGAGGGAAAGGAAACGCTCGAAGTAAACCTGGGAAAAGCATGGTCTCGCGACCAAAGAGAATGGGATCGGGAGTCGGTTATGCGTAGGGAAGGTATTAGCACCCCTACGCATCCGTCGTACTCGACGGGATCCACGCTCTAAAAGATAGGTTAAGGTTGCTAGAACAAACATCACACACACACACACTGAAGACAACACAGACGGGGAAAGAGGGGAGAGGGCTCGATAGGATATCGCATCCTATGCCTACGTATCTCGTCTGGAACGAGAATCAGAGCTGCCGTAGTTCGGCTCACACACGCCAAACAAGACACACACAAAACAGGCAAACATGGAACCCGAACGCCAATCGCTGGACTTACATCGGCTTCCGAACCAAACAAACACAATCAGGATACGGACAGCCAATCGCTGGTCTTACATCCATATCCTGGCACACAAGAGGGTTAACACACAAACAACAAGTTACTAAGGAGTCAGGCACTCGAGCCTAGCAACTGTCAAGCAAACACACACAAAAAAGGAAAAAAAGTGCCCGGAGAGACCTCGCACGGTCTCCTGCCTACGTACCTCATCTGGTATGAGGATCAGGGCGACGTAGTTCCCCTTAACAGGGAAAGAAATTCTAACCAGATACAAAGGGAGACACACTACTAGGGAGCTGTACTCGAGCCTAGATGTTATCATGCATCATTGTCCTATGTCATGGTTTCTATCCTAACTTGCACAGGCAGCAAGCTAATCCTAAACAGGCAAAGCAAAGCATGCAAACATAATCAGAACAAAGCAAACATTCACAATTAGCACACACTATATCCAGACAAGGTGGGCTCAATCAAGGGTTAAGTTGCAAAAGCAACACAATTGTGTCAGGTGATGTTAGCTCTTAACCTTGACATTGAGAGTCAAGGTGAAGCCAGATGAAATGGAAGTGAGGGGTGTGCCTCACAGCTCTTATCCCTGGCCAGGGAGAGCTTCAGACAAAGAAGTGTGGGTCCAGAAAGTGGGAACCCTTCTACACTTATGACACTGACTCAACTGTACAACTGTACATGGATCTTGGGTTAATATCCCAATGCATCAACACAGTGGTGTGAGCAGAGGGACGACTCAACAAGAATAGCAGGGGATGCATTGCACATCCCTTGGGTTCCGCCAATTGCCTTAACAAAGGTCTTTTCCTGCTTGGGGACAAAAATAAACAAGCACAAGCATCGCCTCTTAAGGAGGACCTCAGACAGTTGCCTGGCCAAGTAACAGGCCAGGTCTTCCAGACTACATGGAGAAAAGAAATTCTACCTCAATTGGTTTATACAACCAAGCAGCAGCACAAAGCAAGTTCAAAGATGAACTATTAGCAACTAATGTACCTGAAATCAATCAAATATAATCAGTATACCAATCACAAAGTCAAAACAAACAGATAAGAACCAACAGTCAACACAATCAGACAATGCACTATGCAAAGCACAATCAACTCAAGTGAGCCAAGCATCCTACAAAATAAACCAAGTTATAACAAGCATATAAACCAAACTCAATCAACTTGAATTAATCTCCTTAAAGCATTTGCTTCTTCAACCTGAAAATCACATTCAAACATGAGAAACAAGACCACTAGGACAAGCCTAGGGTCCAAAGGAGATGAAAAATTCAAAACAGCAAGTGAAAATTAACCAAAACCAATATTAATCAATCAAGAATAAGGTCCAATTGGTCTCACATCAAAACTATGCACCAAATCTATTTTATGAACAAAACATGTCAAACTATGCACTTTGGAATCACATTGGAGCAAACAGAATGATCACAATCATATCAATACCAAAACAGCTCAATAAATTCCAAGAAAATTCAAGCTCAAATAGAACACATTCAATGAGCAACATACCAAATTTCATGGCAATTGGATAAGAGTAAGTATGGAAATTAAAATCATCAAATCATAGTATGCAAAAGCAAGCTCAACCAAGGCCACAATTGGTACCCCAACTTCAAGCAATCATAAAACAGCAACCAAACATGATAAATGAATGAGACCAAAACCAAAATTAAGTTTAAGATGTCTACAATAACATGCCAAATTTCAAATCCATCCAATTAATAACCAGAATTTCACAAATCAAATACAAACATGTCTCACAAAAAGTTCACAAATGGCTAAACAGCAAATAAAATCCCAATCAAATAGGAAATGGATTCAAAAATTCCAGAAAAAATTCACATGCATTCTCAATATTCACAAGTATCCTCATGCAAAAATCCAGCTCAATTCAAGTTCAATAAGCATAGCAAATAAAATCAAGAAGATGCACAAGACATGGTGTGATACAAAATGTCACACCTCCAAAGATCATGTCATAACTCTCAATCCAGGAACTCAAAAATTACAAACCACATACCAAAATGACCAGGAATGAGTCTAGTTTACGCACAAAAAATTTCATGAATTTCTAATGAAGCATCATCATTTTATGAGCAAAAGAGTAACCATGGTGCACAAAATGACATGTGAAAGCAAGCCCTAAGCATTTTCAAAATCTACCCGTGAACAATATTATTAAAAATCATCAAAAAAACAAGCACATCACAAGGAGCATTCCACAAAAAATCTCATTCAATTTGGACAAGTGGTTTAGGAGATATGATTTTTTCATGTGGAAGAAAAAATAAAAAAAATGTAATGAAGGCATGGTGAAATCATGAAGCATATGAAAAATTAATTGGCAAGGCAAAATGGAAATGGCGCTACAGCGGGACTCGAAGGGAGGTCCACTTTTAAAAATGCACGCGCTAACACTCCCAGCGTGAACAGTGACGCGAAATTTGGATTAAACTGCGTTCTGGAAAAATTTCTCACGTGTTCATCATGTTCATCATATGTTCATACGCTCAAGAACGAATGTTCACCAATTCACACAAACCATATATCACCAGAATCCTTGTTCAATGTACATCATGAATCCATAAATAATTAAACCTAATTCTTCCTAATTTAACCGGATCGATCCAAAACGTAATCATGCATGAAAGTTCAAATCAACATAACTCTCTCATTTCTCAACCAAAATCAGTGAAACGAATTGCAGAATTATCTACTAAGCACGATCTATCCAAATCATCAATCAATTTCATGAATGGTACAAATCAAAATCTGACCTTAATTTGATGACAGTTGTTGAATCGTGCGTATCAAGCTTTGAAATGCCAAAACAGGTGTGCTTTGATGCTTGTAGAAGTGGATGAAGCAAGGTTCATGTATTGATTGTGCACGATTTGCTCAGAAATTCAACTTGCCATTGTTGAAGCTTCTTGTGACAGTCCTTGAATTAGCTTGGTAGTGATGAATCTTCGCTTCAATTAGCCTCAATAATGCATATAGATGATGAATCAATGAAGATCTAAGCAAGGTTTTTGAAGAAAATTGCAAAAAAGTGAAGATGAAAAGTTGAGAGAATTGTGCAATTTTGGATCTAGATCTGAAATTCTGTTATGGTTAATCAAAAAACAGTTAGGATTATGTTTATATATGTGAGGTTAAACATGTTTCTAATCCTAATTAGTGTTAATGCACATGATTAGTGAAAATGCATTTTCATGCTAAATGCCAATTAGCCAATGCACCCTCCCTCATGCAAAACCAATGTAACAGTAGAATTTCTGGTTGCAGCAAGTTTCAAATGGTAATTGTGAGCCAATGCAATTGGAATTATGTGAAAACCATGTGTATTTCTCAAAATCACCTTTTTTCCCACCAAATTCAAATTAAGTCCACTTGAAAAATGGACTTTTTATGTGATGATTTTTGATGAAATGTGATGATGGATCATGATAGTACATATCAAATGGAGTTTGCTCAAAAAAGAATCACTCAAATTGGCCAAATGGTTCAAGAGTTATGCCACTTTGAAAATCAACTTTTTTGGACAATGATCAATCCATAACTTGCCAACCACACATGAGAAATTCATGTTCTTGGACTTTTTGGAAAGGTGAGACCAATATCTTCAACTTTCATGTTGGACAAAATTTCATTTGAAGCATTTTTGGACACGTAATTTTGAGGAGAAAAACTTTCCATTTTTGGCAATTTTCAATTACAAGTCACTTTCTATTTTTGGAAAGTTTCCATCTGACTTTATTTTCTTCATTCTTGATGTTTGAAATGTCAAATGAAACTTGTTTGGACATGAATGAAGTGTCTCTAACCCTCTCCCTCCTCCAAATCCATCATTTTAGGCACAGTTGACCACAGTTGACTTTTCTGACTGACAGATGAATTTCAGCTTGACTGATGAACTTGAGCCTCAAACTCCTGATGAAATGGCTCAATGATGAAACCCTAGCTTCCATAAGCTCAGTATAACCATAAAATGATCCTCATATCCACATAGACCCCATCTCCTTGCCAAGCCCTGATTGGCCCAATACAACTGATTAGGGTTGACCAGTGGTCAAAACCCTAATCTCAAGGAATATGATCAAGCATAAGGAATCTCTTGGTGATGATAAAACCATGATGATGATGATGTACCACTTCAACCAAGATAAAGCTCAACCTCCTTGAGGAACCAAGAAACCCTAATTTGGACCACACATCCTCAGATGATTAGTGATCAATCCAATGAAACCCTAGCTTGCATCTCTCAACCTCTTTTTATCTCCTGATCAAGACTTAGGAGGATGACTTGCTCAATGTGGCCACATGATATGCAAATATGCAATGACTAATAACCTAAAAAATACAATGCAATATGCTAAGCTAGTCCCAAGAGAGGAGGGAAAATTTTGAGGTGTTACAATATGGTGAAAATTGTAGGAGATAGGGTCTAGGGAGAACCAGTTTTGATCAGATGAATTCATCTCGCCAACCACCATCAACCAACTTGCTAACCTTCAAATCTTTTGACTTTCTTGGCTCATGGTAGATGATATATGCATAATAGGATGAATTTTAAGGTGTCCCTTGAGAAATTTGATTAATTGGTGAGATGGATTGTTGGAGAAGTTACTCAAGATACCCAGTCAAACTAGGGTTTCCAACGCAAATCACCTTCACACTTTTGAAGAAAACTTGATCAATATAACATGTAGAGATCATTGGGACTCATATATAATGCTTACAACCATTTGTGGGTCAATCCATGGTTGTGCTCTTTTCTATGAGGGTCTCAAACCCTAGATATGAACTTGATAAATCAATGGGATCATGCCCTACCTACAAAAGAGTTAGTCAAATGCAAAAGACATATGTTTTGGTATTTTGGTTAGTAAAATGATAATATATAAATGTGATACAATCACATAGTGCTTGGTGATCTCTCCCAAAACAAACCCAATGAGAAAGGGGTAAGGAGGATGTCAAGGTACGATCCCAATGCTAATGCATATGATGAAATTGCATGAGGGATCTTAGGGTCAAAATTGGGGTCTTACAGTTGCCCCTATTTAAGGTCATTATAACTGAGGAGGTGAAGGTTAAAATCTTCGGCTCGACTCAGTAGAATGGGCTTAAATAACAACACATAGAAACAAACTTCGGTCCCTAAGATACCTCATGATGCATATGATAGGAATGCAAAAGTCAATGCTCTATGGGGAAATATTGCCACAAAGGAAAAGAAACCAGAGATACCGAGAGTCCGCAGGAGTATAATGTATTCTGTAAGGAAAACTCACTGGGGAGACAGAGACTCTGAGGGTAAGCCCCTAGAGGCCAATACTTTTGGTACTTGTATCGAATTATTTATTAATAATAAAAGGCATTTTCTTTATTATGGTTGATTAATAAAGTCCCTAGAATAGATAGTCCGTTTAATGTATTAAGTGTGACTTAATCATGAGAACACATTAAACATAAGGGCACTGTTCTTAAAGTATCCGTAGTCGAGCTTTAATATGAAGTGGGATAACATTAAAGCATTAAGACTATTATGTTTGTAGACTGATGATCACATCTCATGGATCATGGATAAAGAGTTATCAAGTCTTAAACATAGGTATGAATATTAGGAGTAATATTTATACCGGATTGACCCGCTATGAGAATACTATATAGAAATTTATGCAAAGTGTCATAAGTTATTCTCATGGTGATAATAGTGTATACCACTCTTCGACCTGAAACCACTATGGATCCTAGATGTAGAGTCGAGTGCTTTATTGTTGATCCAACGTTGTCCGTAACTGGATAACCATAAAGACAGTTGATGGGTACTCCACAAAGCATGCTGAGGGACATGAGTGTCCTAGATGGAATTTGCCTATCCTGCGTAACAGGATAAATGTCTATGGGCCCAATATTGAACTGGACAAGGGTGACACGGTTTATACCTTGTGTTCAATATAGACATAAGGGCAAAGGGGTAATTATACACATAATTGTTATCACAGGAGGTTTTGTCAGATCACATGACATTTTCGTGACCTGGGTAGCAGTGATGTGTTGCTAGATACCGCTCACTGTTTATTATGTTAAATGCGTGATTTAATATAATTGCCAACGTCGCGAAAACCTATAGGGTCACACACAAAGGACAGATTGATGAGAGATAGAATAATTAAGGAACATCGTAAGGTACGGTGTACTTAAGTAGAATACGAAATATGGTAAGGTACCAAATACTTAAGTGATTTTGGCATATTATGAGATATGGGCCAAAATGCACTTAAGTGGGCTTTTTGGCTTGAAGCCCACACAAGTGGTTCTATAAATAAAACCCCTTGGGTAGAAGCAAGGTAACTCACTGAGACAGAAAACACAACTGAAGAATTGGAATTTCGTATCTCTCTCTCTCACTCAAAGCCTTCATTCATAACAGCTAGCACTGCGATTGAAGGAATCCGTTCGTGTGGACTGAGTAGAGACGTTGTCATAATTCAACGTTTGTGATCGCCCCGTGGATCTGTATCAAAGGTTTTGATCATTATCAGAGATCTGCACCAAAGGTTTGAATCGCCACAAGAGGTAACGATTCTATCACTGATCATGCCCATTCGTAAGGATCACTAAATGGAGAAAATTTTAAATTCCGCTGCGCCTTGGATGGAAGTTCTCCTACAGTGGTATCAGAGCCACTTACGAAACCATGAATCTGATAACTGTTTTTGTTCTGTAATAATATGATTAAAGACAGAATGAATCAAAGGTTAAATTGAGATCGATCAAGTTACATATATGTGATATATGTAATCCTGATGCAAAATACATTATATATGATATAGTGTTCTCGTTTCGTTCATTCAAACCCTCAATGATTGTTTTCCTTTGAGCGATCAATGGTCGTTTGCTTCTTGATCCGACATTAGTATGGTGAAGCAATGACGTGTTGATCAATCATACTGAATTAACAATCGAGATGTGTTTGACGGTCTGAAATTGGTGCATCAGGGTTAGTGACGGCACAAGGGTTGTGTTGTCAAAGAGTTATGCGATTGGGGTTTGACTGCACAAGAGTTGTGCGTTCTAAACACTTTTTCGAACAGTGTTAACCGGTTAACGCGTATGTTTAACCGGTTAACGCAATACGAAATAAATTTTTTTAATTTTCAAACAGTGTTAACCGGTTAACGTATTTGGTTAACCGGTTAACGCAAGGCGGAAAACAGTTTTCCAAGAAATTTGTCAACAGTGTTAACCGGTTAACGCATATGGTTAACCGGTTAACGCAAGGCAGAAAATAATTTTCTAAAAGTTTTCAAACAGTGTTAACCGATTAACGCATATGGTTAACCGGTTAACGCAAGAAAAAATTCACCCGTTCAGCTAGAAAAAGTGCTTTGAAGTATCAAGTGTTGATACGAAAAACGACGTCAATGAATTGTTCATTAAAATTTTCGAGCAGGGGCGCTGCCCCCTTGACCCCTGTCCGCTGAACGGTCAACGGAACCACCATTCGCTGACCGGGCAGCGGAACACCCGGCTAACTCTGCGTAGTGTGATCGATCGTCGAAATTTAATTTGATTTTAATTAATTAAAGGAATTAATAATAATAATAATAAAGTGTTTATTATTGTCTTGTGGTGATCGGTTATGGCCTTAGTTTTCCTTTGTTTTGTTTTGGGTTTTTAAAATACGACCTGCGTGTCGTGCCTCTCTCTTAATCTCCCAAATGTAACTTCTTTTCTCATCTCACTCCCTCGTATGTAAAACGAGTTTCTTTCATGTAATGTAATGATATGAAGAAAGCAAAGAAGTCAGTGCCAAAGGAGGACAACCTTGAAGATCTTTCTTGGAGAAACTTAGATCGTTGTAGGTTAGCTTAGGTTCTCTCATTGGCTTGGGAGAACAATTGCGCTAGGGGCCATAACTGTTTCATTATGTATGTATGTATATTGATGCATGTGAATGTATGTTGATACATGTGAGAGACGGTTTATATGATAAACAAGCCGGTGAGATCAGAAAAATTGCAATTCCCTCAAATTAAATATTAAGTTTATGCTTTCCAAGTTTTAACACTCATCAAGACTAGTAATGGATAATGTAGGTTTCGCCTACGCGAGGTGCATGATCTATATATTAGTAAGGTGCGATGGGATAATTGTAATATCCAACTGTTAAAGCAATGGGTCAAACTTAACTAAACAAATTATGAGAATATTATATATGTTTGCTTTCCAAGTTTTAGCACTCATCAAGACTGGTATCGAATAATGTAGGTTTCGCCTACGCGAGGTGCATGTTTTGTATTAGTTAAGGTGCGATGGGATAATTGTAATATCCAACTGCTAAAACGATGAGTCAAACTTGATTATAATTTTCTTATATATGTTTAGAAGCAAGAGTTGGGAATAATCCATATGATGGATTGGAATAAGGAGTTATTCACCCAATTGAAATTTTCGAGAGTTGTATGAGATACAATTGGAAGGAGTTCCTACCTAAATAACCTAGTTTTATGTAATCCGCCTACGCGGACTTAGAACGAAGTGAAATATGGATCTCGACCCACTAGAAAATCTTCCAACGGGATTTTCCGAATCAGATGACGAGGGTCATTTGTTTTGAGTAAAATAGTGGGAGCATGTTTAATTAAAAGGCCTAATTAAATATGTCAATGATACTTATATTTTTCATTAATCCTTGTGTAGATTACCATGACAGCAAACACCTCTAACAACATCTTGCGATCAATCCTTGATAAGGAAAAATTGTCTGGCACAAATTTTCTGGATTGGCACCGAAACTTGAGGATTATCCTCAAACATGATAAAAAGTTGTATGTCTTGGAGACACCTGTTCCTGAAGAGGAACCTCCTAGTTCTGCACCTAAGGCAGAAATAGATGCTTATAAGAAGCATGTCGATGATGCCAATGAGACTGCTTGTCTCATGCTAGCTACCATGAACTCAGAATTGCAAAAGCAACATGAGAATATGTCAGCGTTCGATATGATCGAACACCTGAAGATGCTCTATCAAGAGCAAGCAAGGCATGAGAGGTTTGAAGTCTCAAAAGCCCTTTTTCAAAGCAAGTTAGCTGAGGGAGCCCCTGTAGGTCCCCATGTGCTCAACATGATTAGGCATGTGGAAAACCTTGAGAGATTGGGTTTTCCCCTCGAAAAGGAACTTGCGACTGATTTGATCTTGCAATCGTTGCCAGATAGATTCAGTCAATTTGTCCTAAATTTCAATATGATTGATATGGACAAATCTCTTTCTGAACTGCTCGCCATGTTAAGAACTGCCGAGCAGAATCTGAAGTCAAAAGGGAAGTCCATTCTGATGATCGAAAATGGAAAGAGACAGAACAAAAGGCCCACTAAGCAAGGTGATAAAGGGAAAAGCAAGGAAGTTGCCAAACCCAAACCCACCGTTGCTACTTTAAAACCTAGTGGAGGCATAGCAAAAGCAGGCACCTGCTTCCATTGCGGTAAGACCGGACACTGGAAGAGAAACTGCCCAAAGTACCTGGAAGATAAGAAGAATGGAGTAGGGACTTCAACTTCAGGTATTTTTGTTATTGAAATTAATTTATCTATTTCTGCATCATGGGTATTAGATACTGGATGCGGTTCTCACATTTGTACAAATGTGCAGGGACTAAAAAGGAGTAGAAAATTGGCAAAAGGTGAAGTCGACCTACGAGTTGGTAATGGAGCAAAGGTTGTTGCCTTAGCCGTAGGAACTTATGAATTGACTTTACCTAGTGGTTTAATAATTCAGTTAGATAACTGTTATTATGTACCTGCAATTAGCAGGAATATTATTTTCGTTTCTTGTTTGGACAAGTTTGGTTTTTCATTCATAATAAAGAACAATTGTTGCTCAATTTATTTGAATGATATATTCTATGCTACTGCACAAATGAACAATTGACTATATGTCATTGATCTTGAAATGCCTATTTATAACATTAATACTAAAAGGATGAAACCTAATGAGTTAAATCTAACTTACCTTTGGCATTGTCGATTAGGCCACATAAATGAGAAACGCATTTCCAAACTCTATAAAGATGGACTGTTGGACTCTTCTGATTATGAATCATATGAGACATGCAGATCTTGTTTAATTGGAAAGATGACAAAGTGTCCATTCACAGGAAAAGGTGAAAGAGCTAACGATCTTTTGGCCCTCATACATACTGATGTATGTGGTCCACTGAACATACCAGCCATAGGAGGTTTTCAGTACTTCATCACATTCACTGATGATTTTAGTAGATATGGTTATGTGTATTTAATGAAACACAAATCAGAGTCCTTTGAAAAGTTCAAGGAATTCAAGAATGAAGTACAAAACCAACTAGGTAAGAATATTAAAGCTCTTCGATCAGATCGAGGTGGTGAATATTTAAGCTTAGAGTTTGATGACCATCTGAAAGAGTGTGGGATCCTATCCCAACTCACTCCTCCTAGAACACCCCAATGGAATGGTGTGTCTGAGAGAAGAAATCGAACCCTGTTAGACATGGTCCGATCCATGATGAGCCACGCCGATCTTCCAAACTCCTTTTGGGGACATGCGTTATTGACAGCGGCTTACACACTTAACCGTGTTCCATCCAAAAAGGTTGAAAAGACACAATATGAGATATGGAGTGGTAAGAAACCACATATGTCTTACATGAAGATTTGGGGTTGCGAAGTTTATGTGAAACGACAAATTTCAACTAAGCTTGAGCCAAAATCTGACAAATGCTTATTTGTGGGGTATCCTAAAGAAACAAGAGGATATTACTTCTACAATCCTTCTGAGGGCAAAGTGTTTGTCGCTCGAACTGGAGTTTTCCTAGAAAAGGATTTTATTTCCAAAGGAACCAGTGGGAGGAAACTAGAGCTTGAAGAAATTCAAGAATCATAAAGCATCGATACACCTATGGAGGAATTAGAGCAGGAAACATAAGTGGTTGTGGAAGAGCAACCTGCTCAAGTAGAACAAGACCAGCGTAGGTCAGGCAGGATACGTCACCTACCTGAGAGATATGGATATCTCATAACAGATCAAGGTGATGTATTACTCATGGATCAAGATGAGCCTGTGACCTACCAAGAGGCCATAGCTGGTCCCGAGTCTGAGAAGTGGCTAGAGGCCATGAAATCCGAAATAGATTCCATGTACACGAACCAAGTTTGGAACTTGGTAGAGCCTCCTGTAGGAGTTAATCCTATAGGATGCAAGTGGGTCTTCAAAAAGAAGACTGGCATGGATGGTAAGGTACATACCTATAAAGTAAGACTGGTTGCAAAAGGATATAAACAAATTCACGGTGTTGACTATGATGAAACCTTTTCACCAGTTGCAATGCTTAAATCTATTCGGAATTTACTTGTTATCGCTGCATATCATGATTATGAAATATGGCAGATGGATGTCAAAACTGCTTTCCTTAATGGGAATCTTCTTGAGGATGTATACCTGACACAGCCTGAAGGATTTGACATACCAGAAGAAGCCCATAAGATATGTAAGCTACAAAGATCAATCTATGGATTGAAGCAAGCTTCCAGAAGCTGGAATCTTCGTTTTGATGAAACGGTAAAACAATATGGATTCATCAAGAACGAAGATGAGCCTTGTGTCTACAAGAAGGTTAGTGGGAGCATGATCATATTCCTGGTATTATATGTAGATGACATATTACTCATTGGAATCGATATCCCTACCCTGCAACAAGTAAAGTCTTGGTTGGGGAAATGCTTTTCTATGAAGGACCTAGGTGAAGCAGCCTATATATTAGGAATCAGAATCTATAGAGATAGATCACAAAACTACTTAAGTCAGAGTACATACATAGACAAAGTGCTGAGACGTTTTAATATGAATGATTCCAATCTGGTTATGTGTTTTGCTTAAATGGTGGCACTGTGAGCTTGAAAAGTTCAACGCAAGATGCAGTTGCTGATTCTACAACTGAGGCCGAGTATATTGCTGCCCTAAGTGCAGCAAAGGAAGCTGTTTGGATCAATAAACTTGGCATAGTCCCTAGCATTGTGGATCCCATTGGTCTCTATTATGATAACAATGGTGTTATCGCACAAGCTAAGGAGCCTAGATCTCACCAACGATCCAAACACATACTTACGCGTTGTGCGAAAATATGTAAAGTACCTACACTTGACAATATAGTTGACCCACTGACAAAGCCTCTTGCGCAGCAGAAGCATGATGGCCATACTATATCAATGGGCATACGGGGTATGCCTGATTGGCTCTAGTGCTAGTGGGAGATTAATGGTGTAAGCCTTAGAGGCCAATACTTTTGGTACTTGTATCGAATTATTTATTAATAATAAAAGGCATTTTCTTTATTATGGTTGATTAATAAAGTCCCTATAATAGATAGTCCGTTTAATGTATTAAGTGTGACTTAATCATGAGAACACATTAAACATAAGGGCACTGTTCTTAAAGTATCCGTAGTCGAGCTTTAATGTGAAGTGGGATAACATTAAAGCATTAAGACTATTATGTTTGTAGACTGATGATCACATCTCATGGATCATGGATAAAGAGTTATCAAGTCTTAAACATAGGTATGAATATTAGGAGTAATATTTATACCGGATTAACCCGATATGAGAATACTATATAAAAAGTTATGCAAAGTGTCATAAGTTATTCTCATGGTGATAATAGTGTATACCACTCTTCGACCTGAAACCACTATGGATCCTAGATGTAGAGTCGAGTGCTTTATTGTTGATCCAACGTTGTCCGTAACTGGATAACCATAAAGACAGTTGATGGGTACTCCACAAAGCATGTTGAGGGACATGAGTGTCCTAGATGGAATTTGCCTATCCTGCGTAACAGGATAAATGTCTATGGGCCCAATATTGAACTGGACAAGGGTGACACGGTTTATACCTTGTGTTCAATATAGACATAAGGGCAAAGGGGTTATTATACACATAATTATTATCACAGGAGGTTTTGTCAGATCACATGACATTTTCGTGACTTGGGTAACAGTGATGTGTTGCTAGATACCGCTCACTGTTTATTATGTTAAATGCGTGATTTAATATAATTGCCAACGTCGCGAAAACCTATAGGGTCACACACAAAGGACGGATTGATGAGAGATAGAATAATTAAGGAACATCGTAAGGTACGGTGTACTTAAGTAGAATACGAAATATGGTAAGGTACCAAATACTTAAGTGATTTTGGCATATTATGAGATATGGGCCAAAATGCACTTAAGTGGGCTTTTTGCCTTGAAGCCCACACAAGTGGTTCTATAAATAAAACCCCTTGGGTAGAAGCAAGGTAACTCACTGAGACAGAAAACACAACTGAAGAGTTGGAATTTCGTATCTCTCTCTCTCACTCAAAGCCTTCATTCATAACAACTAGCACTGTGATTGAAGGAATCCGTTCGTGTGGACTGAGTAGAGACGTTGTCATCGTTCAACGTTCGTGATCGCCCCGTGGATCTGTATCAAAGGTTTTGATCATTATCAGAGATCTGCACCAAAGGTTTGAATCGCCACAAGAGGTAACGATTCTATCACTGATCATGCCCATTCGTAAGGATCACTAAATGGAGAAAATTTTAAATTCCTCTGCGCCTTGGATGGCAATTCTCCTACAATTATAACTAAGGAGGTGAAGGTTAAAATCTTCGGCTCGACTCAGTAGAATGGGCTTAAATAACAACACATAGAAACAAATTTTGGTCCCTAAGATACCTCATGATGCATATGATAGGAATGCAAAAGTCAATGCTCTATGGGGAAATATTGCCACAAAGGAAAAGAAACCAAAGATACCGAAAGTCCGCAGGAGTATAATGTATTCTGTAAGGAAAACTCACTGGGGAGACAAAGACTCTGAGGGGATAAAAGAGGTTATGTGTAGGCCAGACTACGACTTAAAACTGCTAGGGGACTAGAGGAATTCCATACAAAATGGAAAGACTCAGACGGGGAAACAAAACATTTACAGGGGAAACGAGTAGATCAGGATAAAACTGACGTACTTGAATCATGCAGGAAAGGCGATTTCACTAAGGAAATGCGCACTCAACTCAACTTGGGAGAAATAAACTTCAACACATTAGGAGCAGAAATCTATTATTTACTACCTGTTACTGGGTACGGAGATAATAAAAATCTGACTGAGAGGACACCCGTCATCGATTAGGATGAACATATCAAGGATGACTCGCTGGGAACTTCCAGGAAAGAGTATTCATTACAGGTTACTGGGTAAGAATATCCTTGCTGGGGAAAACTGCAGAAAATAGGATTTACAACTACCAGTTACTGGGTAGAAGACCAAGGATGAGAGTATCCGTCATCGGTTAAGATGAACATATCAAGGATAAACTCAACAGGGAAAAAAATTCGTCATCTGTTAGGATGAACATATCAAGGATAGACTTGCCTGAGGATGTTAAGGAGGATATCCGTCATTAGTTAGGATGAACATATCAAGGATAAACCACCTGAACAAAAAGTAGGAATTACATCTATCGAACGCTGGATAGAATACCATCAAAGAGAAAATTCGTCACCAGTTAAGATGAACATATCAAGGATAGACTCTGTTGAGGAGAGAAAATAGGAATTACATCTATCAATTACTGGATAGAATACCATCAAAGAGAAAATCCGTCACCAGTTAAGATGAACATATCAAGGATAGACTCTACGAAGGAGACGAAAGCAGGATTTACAACTACCAGTTACTGGGTAGAAGACCGCAAAGAGAAAGAAATTCGTCATCAGTTTGGATGAACATATCAAGGATTAACTCTCTGGGGAACAAAAATATGGATAACAACTACCTTTTTACTGGGTAGAATACCAAAGATGAGAATATCCATCATCGATTAGGATGAACATGTCAAGGATAAACTCAGGCAGGGGAGAGAAAGATATCCGTCACCGGTTAGGATGATCATATCAAGGATACACTTCCTGGAGAATAGATCCACTGAGGACTCTATTGAGGAGAAAAACAGGGGTACTTTTGTCGTGTATTGGGCAAGAAGTAACAAACTGCAAACTAAGGAGAATATCACCAGTTACTGGACAATAAACTCTTAGGAGACCCAACACATCTATCTAGGTAAGAGCTAGAAAGAAACGGTCAATCAAGACTCAACCCAATGAGGATATATCTTAAGGGGAGTGGTTCCATCCAGATAATCGACTGAGGAGGAAAACTGAAATAATGATCATCCACGAGGAAGTAACTCAGTGGGGAAAGTAGAAAGGTTACAATCTTTCTGCTTAAGGGGACGACATTCTCTAATTGAGAAGGGACAACCACCGAACTTGTATTGGGATAGAGTATCGCCATAACAGAGCACAAGAATCTCAGATAATGATTCAGCAAATATGGATGATGCAAATATGAAATTATATGAGTGTATATGTATATATGATGATTATGCTGACAAAACGATCGCAAAGGATGCAAAGATGTCGCAAAATTTGAATCATCGGTGCAATCCTCGGCCAATCCAGAAAAAAGGGACAACTGCTAGAGAATAGAGAGATCAACATCCCAAAGGCTCAACCCTAGCTGGGGAAGGAGGAGATCCATTGAGGAAAGGAAACGTTATTGAGTATGTGGGGATTTTTAGGTCAACACCATATCAAATGGGAGAAAACCATACAGAGGATAACACAAATAGCTGCTCAGAAACCAGGAGGAAACTCTGACTGGGAGCGAGTCGGATGGCGATAGGTGGAGAAGCCAACGCGATCTACTGGGGAAATCAACTTACTCTGCTGAAGATCCGAAATCAAACTTGTTGAAGAATACACAATCCCTGCAGGGGGATACCGAAACTCTATCGGGGATCAAACATGCCGCAGGGGAACTGGACCGACAAACTCGGCTAGGGATACCCGAAGGGTTAACTGCTTTGGAGAACCCTTACTGCTTCACACTTAAGACTTGGTATATGGGATGAAAGCAGTTATCCCAGTCGAGGTAGAAATACCCTCAATGAGAATCTTGAAGGAGACCAGGCTAGAAAAAGTTGAATGGATCCAAAAAAGTTTAGACCAACTAAACCTCATTGATGAGAAGCGTATGATTGCTTTATGCCATAGACAATTGCACCAACAGCGGCTAAAGTGGGCATTTGACAAGAAGGTCCGTCCTCGAGAATTAAGAGAAGGGGATCTCGTGCTCAAGAAGATTTTACCCGTGCACAAGGATTCACGTGGAAATTGGACTCCTTGATATGAAGGCACATACATTATAAACAAATCATTCTCTAGAGGTGCTATGTTTCTTACAACTATGGGTGGCAAAGAGCTTACCCATTCTGTGAACTCTGATGCAGTCAAAAAATATTATGCCTAACAAAATCCCACTAAGTAAAAAACCTAAAAGGGAGACTTAGTCAAAAATTGGTATCCTGATGAACTGAAAACCCGAAAGGCCGGTCCAGGCAAAAGTTAGGGATAAAATTAAAAAAAAGATGATGGCTCGCTAAGTCAAAAACATGAAAGGGTGACTTAGGCAAAAAAGAGCGTCCTAGTGGACTGAAAACCCGAAAGGGCGGTCTAGGCAAAAGTTAGGGACAGAAGGCAAAGACTGCATCAGACATTACCGATCAACACAAAAGAGCCAAAGGCAGAAAGATCAATCTAGTTGCTCCTTTTAGAATCAAGTTTTTTTGTGGAGTCATGGTTATTAGGGATAACAATGGTTATTTTGATCCAATGTAAACCTTTTTCCATTGTTATTTTCAAATTTGTAATGTTCCATGGAGCTACACCATTTGTCTGATATCATTCCTGAATAAATACAAGTTTGACTATCAATTGTTATCATTCATGTTTTCTATGATTTTCTTTGTTATGAGAAATATTATTTATTTGTTAATAATGAAATTTTGAATTTAAAAATAATAGTAAGTGTATTGAAAATAAAACACATTTTCACTTTGACATGTGTGAATACTAAAAGGAAATATTTTGTTTTCCCGAAAGTCTTAAGGTTGTAAGAACTCTCCTGGATGATCACAACAAGAATATCCATGGAGCACAACCCATCAATCATCCAAAAAGATCCCATTTGCTAGTTGTAATTGTCAAGCTTGATAAATTCTCCTTTGAATGCATCTATCATCACTTGGTTGAGTTATCGATGTTAAGGAATCAGAACCTCCATAAAAAGCCTCTATAAACATCCAGTCTGCATAGTGTCAACATTTGCATATCATGATCATTCGCATATCATGCATAAAGGCAAAATCAAATCACGCACAACCCAAAGTATACTTTGCGCTCATGTGCATTGACCCAGGTCTCGTTGTTGATTGTTATCCCTTGACCCTAAGTTCGATCGTTACTGACGCCTTTCCAAGTCTTGTTCTCACTGGTACTCTATGATAAGTTCAATCATCATTGGTACCTTTCAAAGTCCAGTCGTCACCAACATCGCTTAAAATCCAATTGTCATTGGTATATCTGATGTCAAGTGGTCATTGGTATCATGTTCAAAGGTTGTTTGTTACTAGTATCCGTTTTCAAAATCTAGTTATTATTGGTATTCCTAAAGTCCAATTGTCATTGACACATTTTAAAGTCCAATTGTTATTGATATCCTTAAGGTCTAGTTGTCACTGGTATCATTTCAAAGCCCAATTATCATTGGCATCCTTTAAAGTCTAGTTGTCACTGACACCATCTTCAAGACCCAGTTGTTAGTGGTATCATCCCGAAGTCCAGTTGTCACTGGTACTCATTTTCTGTAATCCAATTATTATTGGTATTCAAAATACAATTGTTATTGGCACATTTAAAGTCTAGTTTATCACTAACACCGATTTTCAAACTCCAATTTTCATTGGTAACCAAAGTCTGGTTGTTACCAGCATACATCTTTTAAGGTCCAGTTGTAACTGACACCCTATCCTAAAGTCCAATTGTTATTGGCATCCTTTCAAAGTCCAATTTCTATTGGCATAGTTTAAAGCCCAGTTGTCACTAACACCCTTTTCCAAGTCTGGTTGTTACTGTCATTTTTTCTTGAAGTCCAATTGTTATTGGCATCATTTTCAAAATCTCATTGTCATTGGTACTTAAAGTCCAATTATTACTGACATTGTTTGCAAGTCTGGTTGTTATTAGAACCTTCAAAATCCAATTGTTATTGGTATCCCAAGTTCAGTCGTCACTAGCATCACTTACAAAGGTTGGTTGTTACCATTATATGTCTTCCAAGTCCAGTTGTCACTGGTATTTCCTTAAAGTCTTATTGTCACTGACATCTATCTTAAAGTCCAGTTGTTACTAGCATCCCCTACAGAGCATAAATGTCATTGACAGTCATTCACTAGCATCACTTACAAAGGTTGGTTGTTACCATTATATGTCTTCCAAGTCAAGTTGTCACTGGTATTTCTTTCAAGTCTTATTGTCACTGACATCTATCTTAAAGTCCAGTTGATAATAGCATCCCCTACAGAGCATAAATGTCATTGACATTCATTCTCAAACATCCAACTTTTATTGGTGTCCTTAAGATCTAGTTGTCACTGATCTCCTTTAACAATCCAATGGTTATTGGTACCTTTTAAGTCCAATTGTCATTGGCACTATTTACAAATCCAATTATTATTGGTACCTTTTAAGTTCAGTCATCACTAGAACTGCTTTTAAAATCCAATTGTTATTGGTACCTTTAAAGTTTGGTCGTTACTGACATTATTTATAAGTCTGATTGTTATTTGCATCACCCCTAAAGTCTGGATGTTACTGGCCCCATTTTTTAAAATCCAGTTGTAACTGGCACCAATCCATTAGAAGTTATTTGTAACCAATTCTTGCGATCAAAGTCCAACTCTGTTGGCACATACAGAGATATCATGTTTTTCCTGATGTTTCCTAGAAAATCATGTATGAATCTTCATTATAAGGAATTCCCAGAAGTTTGGATGTCATTCTTGTTATAAGACTCTAACATTTTGTCTTAACTGATTTCTTTGTAAATAATCATCACAACCTTTTGCATGGATTATTTTCTTGTCAGAAAACTTTTGAGTTTTATCTTGAACAATTTCTTTATAAAGAATCCCCATGTTTCTTTTTTTGCGTGGTTGGCTTTCTTGTGAGAAAACTCCTGAGTTTTATCCTGATTGAGTTCCTTATTAGCAATCTCCATTTTGTTTGATTGGATGTTTTTCTTGTCAGAAAACTCCAGAATCTTGTGACAGATGAATTCATTGTTATGAATCTTCGAAGTCTTTGATTGGACGATTTTCTTATCAGAAAAATCCCGAGTTTTGTTTTGGACGTTTTCTTTGTGAAGAATCTCCAGGTTTATTTTTGTGTGGATGCCTTTCTTGTAACAAATCTCCCAAGCTTGTCTTAGATGTTTTCCTTGATAGGGATATCCATTTTATTTTTGTTAGATACTTTTCTTGTTAGAAGAATCTAGAACTTTGTTTAGGATGAATTTATTGTCAGAAATCTCCGAAACTCCTGAATTCTCAGATATTATAAAATGTTTGCTTATTAGTTGATAACCTTCACCTTTGAATATTCCCCAATGTCTTTTATCCACCAGATCTTTATCTCTAATAAGTCTTCACCTGCCTCGTTGTCCTTTTCATTTCCTATAGGTCACTATTACCATATGTATCCATCATTCCCCATATATCTGTTTGTCTTTCTTCGTCCATCATGAAAACATTTAGCTAGGGTTCTTCTCATATCGCATCATATCCCAACAAATTAAAATGAAAAAGAGTCCAGCATATTATTAGATGATAGACCTAGATCTATAGGGGTGAATAGATCCCAAGTTAAACAAATTATTTGAAACTTTGTTTTAGAATTTTTTTGGCACAGAAGCAAGTTTGAAATATTTCCCGGATTCAAAATCGTCTAACTGAATCTTCTATTGAAAATCCTGGATATGCGTAATAGTACCAATAAAATGATAATAATCCACAAGTCGATCAACAATTATTAAGCACAACTAATTGAATACTCAACAATAGTAAAAGTCTATCTCCAACGATATTCACAATAAAAAACTAAGTCAAGCAATTTGTCGAACACTTGGTGTGCGAAAAACAAAGTTTGGAATTTTATATGGAGATTATTTTTCTA
This sequence comes from Lathyrus oleraceus, assembly GCF_024323335.1. Taxonomy (NCBI): domain Eukaryota; kingdom Viridiplantae; phylum Streptophyta; class Magnoliopsida; order Fabales; family Fabaceae; genus Lathyrus; species Lathyrus oleraceus. Next base: position 41,068,678 of record NC_066579.1, on the reverse strand, counting down.
AGAAATCCAATCACAACCAAATGGTTAATGATCAATACAACAAACACAAAATTCAAAATGTAATCAAAATTGTGATCCAAACTATGTTGGTCCTGTGATCAAAGTAATCAATAATTTGTGTGTCGAAAAATAAAAGAGATAGAGAGAGAGAGTATCCAAGAATTTCTTTAGGAAGTTCCCCAATCGACCTCGCTATGGGTAAGTCTACCCTCAAATCGAATTCGAATTGAGATATTAATATGATAAATCTTACTTTGCAACTGTATCAATACAAGATATGAGAAATTAAATCCCACAAACCTTAGGTTTGTTCTTGACTCCAACACCTCCAAATATCTTGATCAATCTTGATCAAGTAACCAACCATGTCGCTTTAATTCACTTGTTGTTGTTACTTCCTTGCAAGGCACCCCTTTCCCAAGGCTTTCACCCGACTGAATTAATCCCAAGTGCATAATCATGTAACCAACAATGTTGCTTCAATTCACTTGTTGTTGCTACTTCCTTGCACGACCTCCTTGTCTCAAGGCTTTCACCCGACTGAATTAATCTTAAGCACACACTTGTTGAACCCAAGATTTGTTTATGCGATCCACCATTTCACGCCACTCCCTTGCCGATACACCTAGTCTCAAGGCTTTCACTTGATCGGATCTGAATTGCATAATCTTGTCTAAAACCTTCAAACCCTAAAGATCTTGAAGGAAAACCCCATCTCAGATTTCTTATTTGAATCGCTCAAAGATTTTAACCCAATATTCTCGGTATCACAAACCTAATTGGACGTTATCAATCCTAATCTAGATGGCACCCAATAAAAAAATATTATGTGTAGTTTGATTGTGTGTATGCATAGATTAAATTGAAGATGATTAGATGCTTTGAAATCCTGGATTCATGTAGGTTTTACTCACTCTAGAAACCTTACTAGAGAATGATGCATGTACCAAGTATTTATATGTGTGGGACTCATAGGAGGCAAAAGAAATGCAAAAGGAAAGGGAACAGATGCAATTTTTCAAAAAAAATAGTCAATAGGTCAACCTATACAAGTCATGTGTCGACCTATTCAAGTCATGTGTCGACCTGTTGGAAGCATGTGTCGACTTGTAAGGTTATGTGTTGCCTATAGGTCGACCTGAAGCCTCAGCACATAAGACAGAAGTTGCATGCTTTAATATTGCAGCGTATGTGTCAACCTATGCCATCTATGTGTCGACCTAAAGTTTAAAAAAGTCATATATACGTCGACCTGTAGTCGTATGTGTCAACCTATAATGAGTATTTTTCACTTAAACTAAGTTTCTCATGCTCAACACACTATTCTGATGCACATATGTTTTCTATACCATTTCCAACAATGTTGACATGTTTCCTAATGCAAGAGCGCTAAAATGCACAGCTAGGCTGGATGATACCGTCCAATGTACATAAACGTTACTTCCTAGTTTTGACATCATGCAAAACATATATAAATGGAAGAATGCACTCACACATACATGCATAACATATTATGTTATGTCATTTGCGTTCAGATCAAAATTCAGGTCTTTTTAGTATTTAACTATCCCCCACTGTGATTATATGAAAAGTGTCATTCTTCATATTCTCTAGTTGAAGATACTCAAATAGGGACGGTTGCCACACTCCAATTTTAATACTGAATCGCCGAATCAATAAATTCATCACCTATGTAGCATAACATTTATTTCATGCCGCATAATGCCTAAAATGTCAGTCAAAATAAATGTTCGGATCTACAGACAGACCAGTTGAATCAATTTTTAGATATGTGTCAAATTAGCGGGCGAAATTTTTTAAAATTGAGCTTGCAAACATCGGTTTTATTAATCTACAGTTTGCGTAGTTTAACCTGGTGTGCTCGTTTTATTTTACGATCACATTTTGATCCACGTGAGCCTTTTACTAGGATATTTTTTACTTCAAAATTTGATTAAAACCTGTATGTTTTCCAAGAAGTTTATTTCACGTTGATCATTGTGGTGTTGTCATTTTATTTTTTCGAGCATTTTTGTGCCCGATTTTTAATTCATTTTTTATCCTTTTATTTTTATTTTTTTAATCAAAATGATTGTCATAACTAATTAGAATTAATCCTCCATTTAATTTGAATTTATGTTATGTATTTTTATTTTTATTTAATTTTCCAAATCTTACTTTTATAATTCAAAATAATTAATAAAAGGATTAGAAAAAATAGAATTTTAATTTTCCAGCAAACATGTGACACTTGACACCTATTCATTGGAGACTATATCTCCACGTAGCTAGCAAATGCTGAAAATAAGGGAGGAGACCATTTGTTTACACGCGGCGCCGTTTCATTGGTCAGGTGAAATTTCAACATCACCACAAGCTGGACACGGAAACAGATAAGGGGAAGAGGTAATGTGTTAGGGAATGGGGGCGTTTTTCAGAGTTTTCCCCTCATTTTCGTTTTAGTCCATTTTTTTCTAGAATTTCTCTTTAAAATGTTTTCTTCAATCTTCAGACTCCACAAAAAACTTCATTTTCACTTTTTCTTTTGCAAATCGAAAACCTTCGAACCACCACACCCTTTTCTCTTTTCCACTTACTACTCACTTTGTTCAACCTTCCTTCTTCAAACAACCACAATCGGCTACAACAAACAAAACATTGTCCTTAAACACCCGTTGCAACCCCTCTATCTCCGCCTTGTTTTCTTCTCCGACAGCTTCTTCGCAAAACCTTAAAGTTCTCTCTGGACCCCCTTTTTCCTATAAACATGTCACAACCACCACCATCTCCTACAGACACTTACAACCATCACACCATGCTATTAGCTCACCGAAATAGCCACCTTGTAATTCTTCTTTCTCTTATCTCATGAAAACACAACCATTCACCTTCATCGTATAATACAACCTCCACAATCCAACATTCTTTAACTCTATTCCGCTGCAACCACTCTTAAAACAACTTTGATTCACATTGCCTCGTCTTCAATAAACCCGTTGCTGGAGCTTCATCTTCTTCAGCCTTGTTCTCCCTTCTTCATCCGTTTCCCAAACAGTAACAACACAACATATTCACCAGCCCATATTACTTAGGCATAAACCAACACCTCACATAAAAGAGCCAAAGGTTTCTTGGTTCCCAGTATTTGCACCCTTTTCCTATCACATTCTTCACAAACCACCATAATAGCCATTGTCTGCACTACTTCATATGTATATATCTCATTTCTTATTTTTTGAATCTTACATGGCTGACTAATGTTGTATTTCTCATGAGCAATGTTTGGATTTCCGTTTGAAAAGTTGTTCATACTGTCTGTTTTGCATATATATATATATATATATATATATATATATATATATATATATATATATATATATATATATATATATATATATATATATATATATATATATATATATATATATATATATATATATATATATATATATATATATATATATATATATATATATATATATATATAACCGTGTTTCTTTTATTAATTTTATATTTGGTTTTATTACATTTTTTATTTATTTCCTTTAGTAAGTCAAAAGCATTATTTATTATTAAGCTAAATTGTGACATTTGATTCAACTTGTCTAGTTTCTTTCTATGTGATCCCTATGGTGTTTTTATAGGGTTTTTTTATGGTTGTGTTAAGTTGCATTTTCTTCATTTCGATTATAATAATTTTGATGTAATAATTCTTTAATACTACTGTAATAATAATAATATGCGTGGTTGGTGTTCGTTGTTGATTTTATTTCATTGTGTTAAAAATCGGATTTTTAATTTGCGGATTCGATATTTACATGTCGTTATGCTGCCGGATTTTTATCGATATATTAATTATATTTTACCGCATTATGACCCTTGTAGACGATATTTCATTTGTTATCGATACGCACAAACCGATTTCGAGCACATTACTTATAGTTTCGCTGGCATTTCTTGACTATTCGCTTATTTTAAATGTCGGTTGTGAGGTTTACTTAATCACGGTTTGATACCGTTTGCTTTCCCATTGTGTGAATTAGGCCTCACTTTATAATTTCATTGTTGAGTGTGTGATTTCATTCCCATTCTATTCCATTTTGCAATGATATGTTTCACGTTAGCAATTATTTCGATTCATGATAACATACAACAATCAAACGCCATTGCGTTTAAATCGAACTTGAACTCTAATTTCGTTAGCTTTGCATGTCTTTGCGTTATGTTACATTGATTCACATCCTTACATCATGATATTGATCAGTGCACGTCCCATTTTTGTTTTAGTTATTTCTATTTAATTAAGATGAACATGTGTTATGCATATGTTGTGTGTGTTTCTATCTCCTATCTTTTGGCTTGCTCTTGGGACTTCTTACAATGAGATCGTTTTGTTCATGTACACTTATTTGCATGCGTTTCCTTGATTGGGTAAGTTTTAATTTCTTCATTATCATATCGCCATTCAAAAAAATATACCCCAATTTTCATGATGTATAATAATTTTATTGCTTTATTTTTTATTGCTTATTTTTTAGGTAGTTTCTAACACAAGAGTAAAATCAACTCTTTTTCAAAAAGAGCAACAAATAAAAACTCGATCCAAGGTCGAGTATTTTTATTAAAGATCAAACCATGTCAAACCTTCCATTTCATTCTATTTCTACCATCCCCAATTTCTCAAACCTTTCACCTTCCACCATTTTCAAACTCTAAAACTATTTTTGTCAAACCTTTTTGCATTCGTTAATCAAATGCTTGATTCAATGTTAAGCTATTTTCCCAATCAAAGACCAAAAACACTTAACCAAGATTTAACACTTTTCAATAAAATGGATGAAAGGAATAAGGTGTAGTCCACAAGCTCTTGAGAGTTATGATCTGAGATGTAGTTCTCGTCAATTCGAGCACTCATCATCCTCATATCAATTCCACAACGCCTGTTAAACCTCAACTACCATCAAGTACATTTTCTCAATCCAAACTTCAATACATCTATGAATATCAAAACCCTTTTTCAAATAAGATGAAAAAGGAATTAGGTGTAGTCCACGAGCCCTCGATAGTTAGGAAACGAGATGTAGTTATCTCCCTTCCGAACTCTTTCATCATTCAAAAATACTTCAAACCAATCAAACTCTTTTCTAGCCAACGCGCGGTTGATCCTCAAACCTTTTTTGTAAATAAAAGGTATTTTGTCTCAAGACGATGCAACAACAGTGTTTCATCCACTTGAAAGTGTGAGTAAGTTAGTGGAATTGCCCACAAATGTTGATTTGTAAATCCGTTTGGTCGTGGTACAAACGTTCCCTTCTCCACTTGTTTTGGGTAGCCAATAATGTTTTTTCCTTGATTGACACAAAGTATCTTTCGCTAAAATTGGCCAACAAAGAAAAAATTTCTATCCAGAACTACGTAGCCTTGAGTTCTCCATCGCACCCGGAGATACATAGGAGCAAGATTTATAGTCTCGTCAGGCACCTTAATAAAAAATAAACCTTTTTGTCCTCTTCTTTCCCCTTTAATAACTCGAAAATCCTAATATTTCTAAGCTAACACTAACGCTTATAACTAACCAAACGGTTCCCATTGAGTATAACAGACGTGAGGGGTGCTAATACATTCCCCTTGTGTAATCGACTCCCAAACCCTGATTTGGTTGCGACAACCAATATCATTGTCGTTCTTTCTTGGATTTTATTGATATTTTTCCTTTCCTTTTTAGGAATCAATAAAGTTTGGTGGCGACTCTATTTAGTCCATCCCACGAGCGTGCGATTTCCCTTCTTGAGCGTCATGTTCTCGTTTTTCGAGGTACAACAAGAACCCCATTTCTTCAAAGCTTCCACTCAGCTGAATCTAAATTGCAAAGACCTGTGCAAAAAACCCCAAATCAACCATTGGTCTTGGAGGAAAAACCCTAACGATTTTATTAACGAATCCCCTAAAGAAAAACTCAACCCAATTTTATTTACACCAACCTAACATGAACCTTATCAATCTTGTCTTGATAACAAACAACAAAAATGATTATGTGTAGTTGTTGAATGCATGCAAAGAAAGGTTGAAGATGATGAGAATTATTTGTATCTCTTAGGTTTCAATTATTCGAAAAATGATGCATGAATGCATATTTATATGTATATATGTATGTGTAAAAGGAATAACAAACAAAACAAATTATTTATTTCCAAAATTACATGTTTTTAAAATATTGAGTCTATACATGTATTTGCTCAAAACAATATGTATTGACTCTAAATTCGGATGAGTCAATACATAAGTCTAATGAGTCAATATGAAGCCCCAATGACTATATACAGCAAAGGCAGACAAATTTGCATTAAAAATTGTTTTAGTATGAGTCGACTCCAAGACGGGATGAGTCGACTCATTTGCTCTATGTATCGGCTCAACCACGATGTGTATCGACTCATAAATGGTAGAGCTGCTTAGTTGAAAATTCTTTTAGTTTGAGTCGACTCCAATCATGGATGAGTCAACTCAATCATATATCATATCGACTCATTCGTGCTTTATATCGATACATATAAAGCATAACTATTTCCTTTGAAATTCCACTGAGTATGTATCGACTCATCTTGGTATGCATCGACCCATTAGCTATTTTTTCATGAAAAAACATATTTTTAGCATGATATGGCCTATTGAATCTAATTTTACATGTCCTATAATGATGATGCACATATAGACAAAAATGGTAAGGTCCAATATACACAAAGTACTAAGCTATCTAGTTTTGACATCATTCAAAATACATCTAAGAGTATAATGCACTCACAGGCACAACTAATCAAACGGTTCCCGTTGAGTACAACGGACGTGAGGGGTGTTAATACCTTCCCATTTGTCGCATCCGCGAAAAACAACCGGCGGGCTGAAACAAAACAACACAGAGCCGCCACCGTGCGTTATTTATCCCAAAAGAGGGAAAGGAAACGCTCAGAGTAAACCTGGAAAAAGCATGGTCTCGCGACCAAAGAGATGGGATCGGGAGTCGGTTACGCAAGGGGAAGGTATTAGCACCCTTCACGTCCGTCGTACTCGACGGGATCCACGCTCTAAAGAAAGAAAAGGTTGCTAAACAAACATCACACACACACTCACCGAAGACCACACAGGTGGGGCTAAGAGGAGAGGGCTCGCTAGGACGTCGCGTCCTATGCCTATGTATCTCGTCTGGAACGAGAATCAGAGTTGCCGTAGTTCGGCTCACGCACGCCAAACAGGACACACACAAACACAGGCAAACCTGGAACCTGAATGCCAATCGCTGGACTTACATCGGCTTCCGAACCAAACAAACACACTCAGGATACAGACAGCCAATCGCTGGGCTTACATCCATATCCTGACACACAAGAGGGTTAACAAGCAAACACACACAAAAAGAAAAAAAGTGCCCGGAAAGACCTCGCACGGTCTCCTGCCTACGTACCTCATCTGGTATGAGGATCAGGGCGACGTAGTTCCCCTGAGAGGGAAAGAAATTCTAACCAGATACAAAGGGAGACACACTACTAGGGAGCTGTACTCGAGCCTAGGGTTATCATGCATCATTGCCCTATGTTATGGTTTCTATCTACTTGCACAACAGCAAGCTAATCCTAACCAGAAAAAACAAGCAAGCAAGCATCAACCAAAATAAATCAAACATTTCACATAGCACACACTATATCCAGTCAAGTGAGGCTCAAACAAGGGTGGACTGCCGAGGCAAGTCAACTGTACAAGGTAGTGTTCGCTCTTAACCCTGACATTGAGAGTCAGGGTGAAGCAGATGAAAGGTGAGTGAAGATTAGACTTCACAACTCTTATCCCTGGCCAGGGAGAGCTTCAGACAAAGGAGCGTGGGTCCAGAATGGAGGAACCCTTCTACACTCAAGACTCTGACTCAACTGATCTTGGGTTAATGTCCCAATGCGTCAACACAGTGGTGTGAGCAGAGGGACGACTCAACAGAATAGCGGGGGATAGATTGCATATCCCTTGGGTTCCGCCAATTGCCTCATAGAGGTCTTTACCTGCTTGGGGACTAAAGTAAACAATCACAAACATCGCCTCTTAAGGAGGACTTCAGACAGTTGCCTGGCCAAATAACAAGCCAGGTCTTCCAGACTACATGGAGACAAGAGAGTCTACCTCAACTGGTTTATACAACCAAGCAGCAACACAGCAAGTTCTTAAAGAACTAAAGCGACTATGGTACCTGGAATCAATCAAGCACAGTCAGTATACCAGTCACACAGTCAAAACAGACAAGTTAAGAATCAACAGACTATGTACAAAAACAATGCAAAGTGCAAAGCACAATCAACTCAAGTGAGCCAAGCATCCTACAAAATAAACCAAGTTAGTTCACAACAATTAGCCAAATCAAACTTGCATCATTCTCCTTTAAGCCATTTGCATCTCAACCTGAAACACAATTCAAAAGTGAGAAACAAGACCACTAGGCCAAGCCTAGGGTCCAAAGGAGATGAAAAAATCCAAAACAGCAAGTGAAAATTATCCAAAATCACAATCAAACAATTTAAAAGCAAAACCAATTGGTCCCATGCTCATATCAATCACCATTATCATTTTATGCACAAAATATCACAAAGCATGCTATTTGCAACATCAAAAGACCAAACAGAATGATCACAATCAAATCAATATCAAGAAAGCTCAATAAATTCCACAAAAATTCCAACCTAAACAGAACACATTCAATGAGTAGCATATCAATTTTTAGCTCATTTGGATCAAGGGAAGTATGGAAATTAAATTCATAAAGTTCAGACAAGTTCAAGCAAGCCAACACAAGGCATCAAAGCAATCATTAACTTCCAAAAATCATAAATCAGTGACAATACATGATAAATGAATGGGATCAAAACCATAATGACCTATAATGTGTCTACAATGCTCATACCAAATTTCACACTCATTCAATCAATGATCAGAATTTCACAAATCAAATGGTAACATGTGTCACAAAAAATCACAAAATGACCAAACAGAGGAGAAAATTCCAATCAATTAGGAAATGCCATCAATAAATCCAGAAAAATTCACATGTTATCTCAACATACTATGCTCATTCATGCAAAATTTTGGCTCAATCCAATGTTCACAAGCACCTCAAATAAAATCATGAAATTCACAATGCTTGGTGTGACACAAATTGTCACACCTTTATTCAAAAATTCATATCTCAACATCCAGGTATCCAAAAACTACAAACTACACATCAAAATCACCATCAAAGAGTCCAGAATAAGCACAAAAAATTTCATGAATTTATTTGGAAACAACATCATTTCATGAGTGATATGGCAAAACATGTACAAATTGCATACATCCAAACAATCCCTAAGCATTTTTATTTTCCACATGTGCACAAAAATATTAAAAATCATCATTAAAATCTACACATCATAAGGAGCATGGTGAAAAAAACCTCACAAATTTTGGACAAAGGATGAATTATTTATGAATTTTTGAAGATCATACATCAAAGTGAAATGAAATGAAAAAAAAGAAAATGAAATAATGATTTATTAAACTCAGAAATGGCATAAGCGTAATTCTTAACAACTCAGGCAAAACGACGTCGTTCTATTTTAATGCGTTGGCGCGTTTCAATTGGCCAGAAGGCGCGGCAAACATGAATTCAAACATAAACCAAGCCAATCAAGATCAAACGCGTGTGGCTTCATCGTTTTTACCACGAACAACAACAGCAAATTCCAGAAATTGGACATGAACATTTCTCAACCAAACCAGACAAATCATACATCACTAGAACCGTCTCTCAACCTAGATCATGGATATGCAACTAGTTTTTCCTAATTCTAAGCGTAGCAACGGGATCGAGCGAAAGAAGAAACGCACATCAAACTTTAGATCCAAATATCTCATCCAATACTTAACCAAATCAAAAACTATAAACAGCATGATGATCTACAACCAAAGACCTACAAAAGCCATATAATAGTTCATGCAATGGAGGAAATCGAAACTCTACCTCTTGGAGATCGCAGAGGTTGATTTGTGCTTTTCCACGTGAAAGAAGGTAAAACAGATGAAGCTTAGTGATGAGGAAGGTGATTGGAAAGGCTAGCTTAGCTCGATGATGCTTCAGATGCTTGAATCATGAAGTTGCCATTGTTGACCTTGCTTTGGACAGTTGGAATTCTTGAAGATTTGGCCACGAATTTTGCAAAACAGTTACTCACAATTACATGTAGAGCATGGATCCAGCAAGAATCAACAAAATTGATGAAGATTTGGATGAGAAATCATGAAAAATGTGTGATGAAGTTTTGGAGAATTTTTTGGTTTTGGAGGGAAAAACAGTTATGATTCTTGGAGAATGAAATGTGATTTGCAATTTCTGTTATGATTAGTGATATATACCCCTGCTTAATCTATTTTGCTAATCACAATTACCAAAAATCAAGTGATTAGCATAATTGCATTTTTAAGTGCTATGTCAAAAATGTCCTTTTGCCAATTAACCAATATGACAGTAAATGACAGCTCAAACAACTTCTATTTGGCATTTAGAGTGTGTTAGCAAAGGCCTCATGTGCAAATTCCATGTATTTCTCAAATTCACCATGTTACACCAAAATTACAAATGAATCCACTTAAAAAATGACTTTTTGCCTTGACCATTTTTTATGAATTTTGATTATGCATCATGAAAGTACATGTGAAATGGGGTTTTCTCAAAGAAAAATCATCCATTTTGGCCATTCCATGTGAAAGTTATGCCACTTTGATTTTGGGCATTTTTGGAAAATGTTTGGACCATAACTTGTCAACCATTCATGCGAATTTCAAGTTCTTGGACTTTTTAGAAAGGTGAGAGCAAGATCTACAACTTTCATGTTGAACAAAATTTCATTTGAAGCATTTTTGGACATGTAATTTTGTGGTGAAAAACTTTCCATTTTTGGAAACTTTCATTACAAGTCACTTTCCATTTTTGGAAAGTTTTCTCCTGACTTTATTTTCTTCATTCTTGATCTTTGAAATGTCAAATGAAACTTGTTTCAACATGAATGAAGTGTATCCAACTCTCTCCCACCTCCAAATCCATAAAATCAAGCACAGTTGACCACAGTTGACTTTTTCAATTGATAGATGAATTTGGTTGTGCACTGATCAAGCTGAGCCCCAAACTTCTGATGAAATGGCTCAATGATGAAACCCTAGCTTCCATAAGCTCAATATAATCACAAAATGATCCCCATATCCATTGTAGACCCCATCTCCATGCCATGCCCTGATTGGCCCAATGCAACTGATTAGACTGATTAGGGTTGATCAGTGGTCAAAACCCTAATCCCAAGGTATCTGATCAATCTCTTGGATCTCCTGGATGATAACAAAACCATGATGATGATGATGTACCATTGCAACCAAGATGAAGATCAATCTCCTTGAAGAACATGAAACCCTAATTTGAATCACACCCCCTCAGATGGCTAATGATCCAGTCCAATGAAACCCTAGGCTTGCACCATGACCTCTTCATCTTCTGATCAAGACTTATGAGGATGACTTGCACAATGTAACCACATGATATGCAATATGCAATGCCTAATGACCTAAAAAATGCAAATGCAATATGTTAAGCTAGTCCCAAGAGAAGAGGGCAAATTTTGAGGTGTTACAGTTGCCCCTATTCAATCCACTGTGAACCTGTCGATATGAATAGCCTCGGCTTTCAAATGATCAGGATGAAGAGTGATTGAATACCAAGAACAGACGAACAATTTGCACACTGATGGGAAATAATTATCAATGCCTGTCAGAATCGGCAAAGAAACACAATCTCGAAAGAAACACCCGTCTGGAACGGAGAACAGTCGGCCTGAATACCGAAACAACAACATCAACCTGGATACCAAAATAAATGGTAACACAGGGATAACCTTGGCCTGAACACCACATCCGCTGGGGATTATTATCTCTTCTTTTTATGCTTTTCTTGAACCCCGAAATTTTTCTGATAATTTCTCTTCACCCTTTTTATTTTCTTGAACCCCAAATTTCTTCTGCGCAAATGATCCCCGATCACTGCATTTGAACCCCATTCTCCTGTTTGCCAAAATAATGAACCCCATTCTCCATTTGAACCTCAGTCGCCTGACGATTACTTGTGATCGCCATTGTGAACCCCGTTCTCCAGAAAACACCTCGTGTCTCCTTTTCTCCATTTAAACCCCAATCTCCAGAAAATGCCTCAACACTTCCCTTTCTCCGTGTGAACCCCGATCTCCAGAAAATGTCGCAACATTTCCCTTTCTCCATTTGAACCCCGCTCTCCTGTTGCTCATGATAATTCCGCTGGCAACATCGGAAATAACACCAAACACCACTCTGAGGGCGACATATCAGAGGGTACACCTTCACAAAAGGAAGGTAACATGTGCATCTCTTCTTCAGAAGACACCCTTAACGACCTCCGTTGGCCTCTGCCAAAGTCTAAGGTGACACATGAACAGAAGATAATCCTAAGGACCTCATCCTGGATATAATCTTCATCTCCAATCTCCATATGAACCCCGCTCTCCAGAAAATGTATCAACATTTCCTCTTCTCCAGTTGAACCCCAAAATCGCGCTGATCGCATAACGTCCTTCGATTTTACTTCCATCTCCGTCCGACGGAAAAAATTTCATCCAGTATCGCACTACTAGAGAACATGGCTAATCTGACATCAGGATGCTAAACTCCTCAGAGTAACATCTTCACCATCCGGCGAAACCAAAACTTCAAGCGGTAACCACGGCTTGAATTGCGCTGATCGCACAACATTTTCCCATCTCTGTCTGACAGAAAAAGCCTCCTCCAATATCGCACTACTGGGGAACACCTTTGATTAAAACCACAATGCTAAGCTCCTGGGAGTAACACATTCACCTTTGGGCAAAACCACCTCTCAAACAGTAACCACGGCCTGAGACTAGCTTATGCTTGTAATATGATGCATGACTTTTTCTGCGTAATGCTCCACAATTATGGAAATGCTACGCGATTTATTTTTCTATGCAACATGCTATGCTTATTCTACATGATGAATGCATAAAAAGCGTCCCCCTCAAGGGATTCTGCTGGGGAGCACGAGACACTCCGTTGAGGAACTCGTCAATACTCCGATCTCCACCCCGCTGGGGAATAGTACTGCTGCTGCTGGAAAAGGCAACCCTTGCTGGGGAAAACCTTCTCTGCACCCAATCCGCTCGGGAAACTGCAGGGGATAAGAACCACCAACGCTCTGTGGGGATACAACAGTTTTTGACTTACTAGGGATATCAATCCCGACTCTGCTTTGGGGAACCCTCACAGATACCTGGCGACTTCACTGGGGAAATGCTCACAGATAGCTCTGCTGGGGAAACAGCAACCTCCAGGCCTGGCGACTGGGGAAGCATCGATCTGACACCTGCTGGGGATAACGATCCCGACCCTGCTAGGGGAACCACATACCTTGGATTTGCCGAGGATTTGGTCCTCATGACTCTGCTTGGGGATATACATCCCGACTCGTCTGGACCTTTTCTGCTCCATCATCTTGTATTCCCAACCGCTCCACGCTCGACGGAGAGCGAACTCCTGGGGACTATACAGACTTTTCAATTTTCCGACTTTGAAGAGTCTTCTTGATTAATTCTCAAGGATCGTCGTACGTCCCGTCGTCTCCTCGTCATTCCTTAATCGTTTGTCCATTCAATCGTCCCTGATCGGACTCCATGGGGATTTCTTTGTCAACAGCTTCCACATCACAACCTGCAAGTGAGTGAAGAGATCTAACAGTACCTGCAAAACAGATCGATAGATAAAACCGTGCCCCAGACGTGTCAAGATTTCAACACTTGGGTCACTCAACCTTCCGAATAAGATACCAAGTTTTCAATCTTATAAACATGCATTGGAAGGGACCTGTATGTCTTAAAATGCAAGATTCTTTATCACAAATAATTGGATGTTTTTGCAATCAAAGCGGTAATGAAAAACAAAAACAAAATTATTTGACTGAATATGCATTTTATTGATTGAAAAGTGTGTGACTCAAATTGAGCAATACAAAAGAAGCAATTCCTGAAAAGAGGTAATTGCGCACAAAAGGAAAAATCTATCCTAATGGCAATGTGAAACCCGTAATCTCATCGAGTTCCAACTCGGTTACACCCCATATGTCCTCAGACTCTCCGTGCTTTCTGCCTTCTGAACAAGACGTTTCTGATTGATCCCTACCGGGTATTATCCATGATGCTTTAACCAAAGCGCAAACGATCATGCCAGACGCAATTGTTCGTCTCAATCCCTCTTTTGCCTGGACCGCCCTTCCGCGTTTTCAGTCCACCGGGATACCCATTTTTGCCCAAGTCGCCTTTTCAGGTTTTCGACTTGCCGGGTGTACATTTTTCATTTTATCCCTAATTTTTGCCCGAACCTTTCTTTTTTTCGGTTCGCCGGGATGCCCATTTTTGCCTGGACTATTTTATTCTTTTCGTCCAGCGGGTCTCTTTATACGAAGTATTTTTTAACTGCGTCTGCATTCACAGGGGATGGAAAATCCTCACCATCCATGGTCGTTAGCAACAAGGCTCCACCAGAGAAAACCTTCTTGACCACGAATGGACCTTCATAATTAGGTGTCCATTTACCCCTTCGATCGTTTTGAGGAGGAAGGATCCTTTTCAGCACCATATCACCCACGTGATAAACCCGAGGTCGTACCTTTCTGTCAAAAGCACGCTTCATCCTCTACTGGTACAACTGCCCATGACAGATGGCCGCCAGCCTCTTCTCTTCTATCAGGCTCAACTCTTCGTACCGGGTCCTTACCCATTCAGCCTCTTGCAATTTCACGTCCATCAGGACTCTCAAAGAGGGAATCTGAACCTCAACCGGTAGCACCGCTTCCATCCCATATACCAATGAGAAAGGAGTTGCCCCAGTAGACGTACGCACCGACGTTCGATACCCATGCAATGCAAACGACAACATCTCATGCCAGTCTTTATAGGTTACCACCATTTTCTGCACAATCTTCTTGATATTCTTATTGGCTGCCTCAACCGCCCCATTCATCTTCGGACGATAAGGAGAAGAATTGTGATGTTCGATCTTGAATTTCCGGCACAGTTCTGCCATCATCTTATTGTTCAAATTAGAACCATTATCAGTAATGATTCTCTCGGGAACCCCGTATCTGCAGATGATGTCTCTCTTGAGAAACCTGGCAACGACCTGCTTCGTCACATTCGTATAAGAGGCTGCTTCTACCCACTTGGTGAAGTAATCAATAGCCACCAATATGAATCTGTGCCCATTCAAAGCCGTAGGCTCTATCTTTCCAATCATATCAATGCCCCACATAGCAAACGGCCATGGAGACGACATCAAGCTCAACGGATTAGGAGGTACGTGCACCTTGTCAGCATAAATCTGGCATTTATGACACTTCCGCACGAAATTGAAACATTGGGCCTCCATTGTCATCCAATAATAGCCTGCTCTCAGCATCTTCTTTACCATTGCATTCCCACTGGCATGGGTACCGAACGACCCCTCGTGAACCTCTTTCATTAATTGGCTTGCTTCCCTATCATCCACGCATCTGAGCAAGACCCAATCGAAATTTCTCTTATACAAAACCCCATCCTTATTCAGGTAGAACACCATGGCCAACCTCCGCAGAGTCTTTCGGTCCTTCTTCGATGCTCCCTCAGGATATTCTTGCGTCTCTAGATAGCGCTTGATATCGTAATACCACGGCTTCTCATCATCAGGCGCTGTATCAACAGCAAACACATACGTCGGTCTATCCAGACGACCTACTTCCACACTGGGGAACTGGTTCCACCACTGCACCTTGATCAAGGCAGCCAGTGTAGCCAAAGCATCTGCCAAAGGGTTCTCCTCTCTGGGCACATGATGCAACTTCACCTTGGTGAAAAACGTCAACAATCTCCTCGTATAATCCCGATATGGCACTAAATGAGATTGATGCGTATACCATTTTCCATTAACCTGATTTACAACCAGAGCTGAATCTCCATATATGACAAGGTTCTTGATTCTCAAATCAATTGCCTCTTCAATCCCCAATATACAAGCTTCGTATTCAGCCACGTTGTTGGTGCACTCAAATGTTAGCCGGGCAGCAAAAGGAATGTGGGATCCCTTCGGCGTAACCAAAACAGCACCAACACCGCTTCCATTCACGTTAACGGCCCCATCAAACATCAGAATCCATTCGGATTCAGGGTCAGGCCCCTCCTCCGGGATTGGTTCCTCACAATCTTTCGATTTGAGAAACATGATGTCCTCATCAGGGAATTCAAACTTCATTGGTTGATAATCATCAATGGGTTGCTGGGCGAGGTAATTAGACAATACACTCCCCTTGATTGCCTTCTGAGAGGTATACTGTATATCATATTCTGTCAAAATCATTTGCCACCTCGCAACCCGTCCGGTCAATGCTGGCTTCTAAAAAATGTACTTGATTGGATCCATCTTGGAAATCAATAAAGTGGTATGAACCAGCATATACTGCCTCAGTCGGCGAGCAGCCCAGACCAAAGCACAGCAAGTTTTCTCGAGCAGTGAATATCTTGTTTCACAGTCGGTAAACTTTTTGCTAAGGTAGTATATGGCATGCTCTTTTCGACCAGACTCGTCATGCTGCCCCAATACACACCCCATAGACCCCTCGAGGACTGTCAGGTACAGAATTAACGGTCTTCCCTCCACAGGAGGCATCAGAATCGGAGGCTCCTGCAAATACTCTTTTATCTTTTCAAATGCCGCTTGGCAATCATTATTCCACCTGACCGTTTGATCTTTTCTCAACAATTTGAATATTGGTTCACACGTGGCTGTTAGATGAGATATGAACCGTGAAATGTAGTTCAATCTACCTAAGAAACCACGAACCTCCTTCTCCGTTCTCGGTTTAGGCATTTCTCTTATTGCTTTTACTTTAGCAGGATCAACCTCGATTCCTTTTTCACTTACAATAAACCCCAGCAATTTACCGGACCGCACTCCGAAAGTGCACTTGTTCGGATTCAACCTCAGTCTGAACTGTCTCAGCCGGTCAAACAACTTGGCCAGATCTACCAAATGCCCCTCTTCTGTTTGGGACTTTGCTATCATGTCATCAACATAGCATTCGATTTCATGATGAATCATATCATGAAACAAAGTCACCATGGCTCTCTGATAAGTAGCACCGACGTTCTTGAGACCAAATGGCATCACCTTGTAACAAAAGGTACCCCACGGTGTGATGAACGTTGTCTTCTCCATATCATCTGGCGACATTTTGATTTGATTGTAGCCAGAAAAGCCATCCATGAAGGAAAACACCGAGAATTGAGCTGTATTATCTACCAACACATCAATGTGAGGTAGCGGAAAATCATCCTTCGGACTAGCTCTATTCCGATATCGGTAGTCCACACACATTCTCACCTTCCCATCCTTCTTCGGGACTGGCACGATATTTGCAACCCATGGCGGATAATTAGTGACAGCAAGGAAACCAGCATCCCACTGCTTCTGCACTTCTTCTTTGATTTTCATCGCCATATCAGGTCGAGTTCTGCGCAACTTCTGCTTCACTGGAGGACAATTTGCTCTCAACGGTAGCTTGTGCACAACGATATCGGTATCCAATCCTGGCATATCTTGATAAGACCAGGCAAAGATGTCGACATACTCTTTCAACAACACTACCAATCTGCTCTTTACACTTTCCTCCAAAGCAGCCCCGATTTTCACCTCTTTCTTGACCTCGTCGGTACCCAGATTCACAACCTCAATTTGCTCTTCATGCGGCTGAATCACCTTCTCCTCTTGTTTCAACAACCTGGCTAATTCCCCTGGCAGTTCACAATCTTCTTTGTCTTCTTCTTCAGCAAGATAGATGGGATTGTCGAAGTCATACGAGGGTGTAACAGGATTGTTATCAATGAGATCCGGAGAGTGATCGCATCTGCATGAATGTTGATTCATGCATTGCTTAGAACCGGAACAAGACAAATTGAAAAAGAAAAATGAAAACATTGCCATTTTTATTTGTTTTTATTTTTAAACTGCAAAAATAAATGAAAAACAAGGAACACCGCTTTTAACTGAAAAACATCCTTTTATTAATGATGCGAATTTGCAAATTTAAACATGAGGTGGCCCTTACAATGAACCATTACGTGTCGGGCAACACGTATGGCTTTCATGCAGATAAAATCAAAACAGGAAAAATATTACTCTTCCAGCAGAGTGACCCGGATGATCTTTTCAGCCTTCCAGTTCTGGATTCCCATCCCTGGTGCGCACGGCTTTATCCACCGGTCCATGTCGCAGTCGCTATCAGCTTCATCACCTATCATGCAGATGTGATCCGGATCCAGCATTCCGGCACTAGTGAACGTGACTGGCGTACGACGTCCTCTGCCTTGTCCAGATGAGCCTCTGCCAGGCTGATACCCCACTCCAAAGCGGTCTTTCTTTGCAGAGATATCCATCATCCTGCCCCAACCAGGAGCATCTCCATTCTTCACCACCTCAGCGGCCTGCTTGTATGAAGCAATGGACGGTTTTTCCTCCTCTTTCGCAAACAGAGCATTCTCCACCTTAATGGTTTCAAATGCTTGACTGGGCGTCTCCCAGATTTCGCCGTCCATCTCCACATATTTGAATGAGGACAAGTGGCTGACAAAGATGTCCTCTTCTCCGCATACAGTGACAACCTGTCCTTCCCAAATATATTTCAGCTTTTGGTGCAAAGTCGAGGTCACTGCCCCAGCAGCATGAATCCACGGCCTACCCAACAGGCAACTGTATGCCGGCTGGATATCCATGACATAGAAAGTCGACTTGAACACCTCTGGGCCTATCTTCACTGGTAGCTCCACCTCTCCGAACACGGCCCGCTTCGACCCATCGAATGCCCTCACTATCAAATCAGTCGGAGTCAGAATCAGCCCGTCACAATTTAGCTTTGCCAGAGCCTTCTTCGGCAACACATTCAATGAGGAGCCAGTACCAACCAGCACATGCGAAAGCACGGCTCCTTTACACTCCATTGCGATGTGTAACGCCCGATTATGATTTCTCCCATCTACAGTCAGATCCATGTCTGTAAAACCCAACCCATGGCTGGCATGCACATTAGACACGGCCGTTTCCAACTGGTTTATCGTTATCTCTTGAGGAACATAGGCTTTCTTCAAGATCTTCATCAAAGCCTCTCTATGCCCCTCAGAGCTTAACAATAACGACAGAATCGAGATTTTGGAGGGAGTTTGCTGCAGATGGTCAACCAGCTTGTACTCAGACTTCTTCTGCATCATCGTCAAGTTTCTCTTCCGACCCACCCGGCGCCGGTGTCACCACTGGAGTACTATCACCAACCACTGCTTTCCCTTTTGCCCTGGCTAAAGCCTCGGCCTTTTCTTTTTTCTCTTTTTCTCCTTCTCCTCCCCTCAAGGCATCCGGTGCAAACAATCTGCCACTGTGAGTGAAACCACTGGGACCGACATTATCCACCTTTGACACGGTGGTTTCACCTGCAGTCTAGTCTTCCACCTTCTCACCGTTACAATACACTTCTCCACCATAATGCCATGGTACGGCATCATCTTTGTCATACGGAATTGGTCCAGGTACCGTGATGGTAACTGGAGCTGCCTCCGCCAGAGTTGACAAATCCACCGGATTAAAATAAATCGTTATGGTGGAGACTTCCTCCTTTCCCTTATCAACCTTCTCAATTAAAATACTCCCCTCATCCATCAGACTCTGAACAGTCTTCCTCAACAATGAACACCCATTGACAAAAACAGTGCACTCGGCACAATCAATACCACAGCCCGGATGAACCTCATTCAACAACAACTGCCTCTTAACCTCAGCCAGAGGAGTCTTCAACTGATCAACAGTAGACAGCCCAACTCTACTCTCTTCAGAAATAGCATTCACCCCCCTTTGACCATGCGCAGGCATGGGATTAGCATTAACGTTGGGAGATGGTGCAAAGTTGATAGCTTTCGAATCCACCAAGTCTTGAACTACGTGCTTAAAAGCTTTGCAGTTCTCTACATTATGTCCGGGAGCACCCGAATGGAATTCGCATTTCGCATTTTCATCATAATTGGCTGGCCTTTGATCAGGTCTCAAAGGTGCCAGAGTCCTTAGCTGTACCAGCCCCAGATCCATCAACTTCTTCAACAAGAAAGAGTAAGTAACCGGTGGCCTGTCAAACTGCCTATCATTCATTCTTCCCCTTACTTGATAACCAGCCCTCTGAGGCCTCTGCTGAAACGATTGTCTTTGCTGTTGAGGTTGTTGTTGTTGCTGTTGCTGTGCAGGCTGATGCTCAGCAGGAATAGTTACCGCAGCAGTGTGCTGAAAGTAACGATCCCTACTGGGTCCCCTTTGCGCATATACCGCACTGGTATCACCCTCTTTCTTCCTCTGGCCATTACTAAAGGGCTTCTTCGATCCTGAAGATGAAGCATTACCCCCTTGAATCTTTCCGAGCTTCAACCAGCTCTCAATTCTCTCCCCGGCCACGACTATATCCGAAAAGTTGGTCACCGGAAAACCAACCATCCTCTCAGCATATGCCCCTTGCAGGGTCCCCATAAAGAGATCAGACATCTCCCTGTCAACTAGTGGGGGTTGCACTCTGGCAGCCAACTCCCTCCATCTCTGGGCGTATTCTTTAAACCCTTTGCTATTCTTTTGAGACATACCCTGCAGCTGGGTACGACTCGGAGCCATATCAGCATTAAACTGCCAGTTCTTAATATCAGAGGACTTGAGCTTGGTGTACCATTCCAGTGAGCCTCCGGACAGGCTGTCCTGGAAAAAATACATCCACAGCTTTTGGTTCATGGTGTAAGCTGAGATCTTACGGACGAATGCCTGAAGATGTGTTTCGGGGCAGGAACTCCCATTATATCGATCAAACGCGGGCGCTTTAAATTTCTGCGGGATCACAATCCCCTCCACTAGCCCCATGTTTGACATATTAACCACCCCAGGAGTGGCATAGCTCTCCAAAGCCCGGATTTTCTCAGCCAGCAGTTGAATCTCTTTATTCTGCGGTGGGGCACCGTACTGACCGAACGGCTCATTGTGCATCAAGAACTGATCAGCCTCTCTGTCTTCCTCTCTGTCGTCATCAACCCCGAAGAAAGGCGGGAACAAACTGTCCTTCATATTCTGACCCGGTTGACCACCAGCAGCACCGAAACCGGCGTTGTTGTTCACTATACCCACTGTTGTCCTCTTACCACCATCTCTAGAACCACCCAGCCCCTGGTTGGAGACACCATCCAGGTTCACACCACTGTTTGCCGCTGAAGCCCACTCGAGCTTCTCAACTTTATCAACTAGAGCCTTCTGACCAACTGCAAAACCTTGCATGATGTTGATCAACTCAGTCATCTTGTCCTTCAGCTCGAGGATATCAGTATTTGGGAGATCCATCAGTCTGGGAGTATTGCGTCGTGTGAAGTATCTGTGCGGGCGTGTTGAGTGCAAAGGTACAGCTCTGCGAGCACGAGCAATGATTCCTGAAACAATCAAGCACGTTAGAACTGATACCTGCAAAATAAAACACAAGTTATTATGATCATGCATGAATGCAGTGTTTATCCACATGAGGAACACTTTGTCTCTCGATCCTGGCTTCATCGAGACAAATAATAATCCAGCAGCAATATTCTGACATTCAGCATTTGATTTCATCATACAGATCAGAGATATATGATTTAGCAAAATACCCCCAACCATGTGTGTGTTGTGTGAGTGCATACGGGAAAGCAAATAAAGCTTGAAGATCAATCACTGAATGAAAATAACCATCACATAACAAAATGCACAATAAGTGCCATAGTCATATATCAAATCAGATACAAATCTCCAGAATCAGCAAGAAATACAAGCAAATGAATTTCGTCAACAAGCCTGACGGTAATCCAATACAAATGATAAAGATCTAATCTGATGAAGGTCCCACAGAAGGCCATATCTCGTCAACCATCTTCGCGAACTCTACGGCGAACCTGAGCTCGGTGTTCTCCTGCTGTAATCTCCCCACTTCCTTCTGATGGATCTTCATCTGCCTGAAGTAATGATCTCTCTCAGCCATGTAATGATCTCTCTTAGCGATGATCTTCATGTTCTCTGATTCCTTAACCTTCAGTTTTGACTCCCATACAGCAATGAGAACTCTGACTCTGTCATCCCTTTGATCCCTTACGAGAATTTGTCTCCTCTTCTGATCCTCAATGACCTTTGAAGCTCTAGCCAATCTCTCTTTGGTGATGTCGTGCTCCTTTGTTGAAGATGCCAAAGCCTGATTGACCTTCCCATAGTAGGCAACATCCATCTCAAAACGCTTTGCTTCCAGGGCATGTCGCTTGTCCTGATCTTCCATCTTCACTTTAATCTCCTGGTTAACCCTCTGAACCCGAGCGACATTCATCTCTAATTCCATTTTCTCCGCAAGCAACTGATCTCTCTCCCTCTTCATCTCCAGGAACTCATCCATACTAACAGAAGAAGGAGATTCCTCAATCAACGGATACCACAGATCAACCATAGGAAACGGTAGACAAGTAAGCTCTACTCTCTTACGGAGCCAGTCATCAAACGGAGGAAAAGATCTGTTATTAGCTCTACCCCAAGAAACCTTGCCTTTCCTTTGAATGTTGCGCCATGCCTCAGATACCTGCTTCTACTTGGCCTGATTGCCCTCAACTGGGAAGTACACAGATTCCTGGACCTCACTCTTGAACGGAGGAAGCTCCATAGCGAATCCCATCTGTCTCTTAAGAAGTGTCGGGTTATAATTAATGCAACCCTGAACTCCTATAAGTGGCACATTGGGAAAACCCCCCACAACTGCAGATGAAATCTTGTCCAACCCCACTACTATGAGTCCAAGTTATGTCTTTGGCTCTCAAACCCATCAGCTTGGTTGCCCAATTAACATTCTGGCCAAGCAGAACAAAAGCACCCTTGGAAGGCAAATAACCCATAAACCACTTGTATAGCAACTGAGCGCAACATCGAATCAGCCCCCCACGCCGCTTCTCGTTCCTGTTATGGACCGAGTAATAGACATCTCCGATCAAGGTAGGGATAGGATTCCTCTGAACAAACAAGCGAAAGGCATTAATGTCCACGAAGCTCTTCTAATTAGGAAATAGAACGATCCCATAAATGCCCGCAGCAATCAAAGCACAAACTGTGTTCCAATTACCCAACTCCGCCTGCTCCTTAGCCTTAGCCTCTAGGAAACTCAGATGAAAACCAAACAACTTCCCCTTCTCTTTCAGACTCCCCTTCACCACCTCCGGACTCAAATAATGAGCACGGGAAATTCCTCCAATGTCGGGTTCTTCCTTAGTAACATAGAAAGGAACCTGATTTCTAATCTGAATGCCCAACATGTCAGCATAATCCTCCATCAAAGGCCCGAGTAAGTAATCTGGGAAGACAAAACACCTCAAACCAGGATCATAGAACTGGAGAAGAGTATGAATGACACTCCTGTCTCTATCAGTGAGTCTGAAAACCATCTTCAAAATACCCCCATACGTCTCACGAAACAACCCCACATGGTCGGGCGCAATCAATGCTATCATATCCTTCAGCACACTGATCTCTGGATCAAAGAAGCTATAGGCAACATCGTCCTTCAAACCGGGACTCATATCTGAACAAGAAGTCTCTCAACCAGGATCTCGATCAAAAATGTCCCTGCCATATGGATAAACATGTGTTAGATGCAGGTAAATGCAATATGTAATGATGTTGATGAATGAATGCAATGCATAGTCATCCTCCAAGTCATCTGATCAACTGTTGCTCTGAGTTACATCCCTGATCTCTGAACTGATCACAACCATCTGAAGGAATATGTAACCACAAATCCGACTCAAGGGATTCCGAAATAAACGGAATATACATCACCATCATCATCATCCGGTAATCTCTGAGCAGATACCCACAATCCTCTGAATCGGCCCAGGGAATCCTGAAATAAACGGATCCCCACTGATGAATAACACGGACAACACTCCGGCGTCTCGGCAATAAATGACCATAAATCCGACTTATAAATAGGACTCTGATCCACGGAACCAAAAGTCACCATCAAAGTCACCAACAGAACAATGCATCTGTAAGAATCACCCTCCCCTCACAGGTAAATTCTAATCAGGTCATCCTAAGGCGGATAATAGTCTCGACAATCGGGCAGAGATACTCAATAGGTTTGCCCTTTCAGGTGTGCCATTGTAGCTCCCTTAAGACCGTCTAAACCAAAGATCCGGGAAATGATCGGTCACCAGAGTCAATAGCCCAAAAGAGGTAACCCAACCAAAGTGGAAAACCCCACTGAGGAAGAGCACTCTCAGATGAACCTCGTCCGGCTTGTGGTATGTCACGTCGCAACAGCATGCCCAACCGGCATGTGAGGAACATGAGACCACACTAATCCTAGGTGTATACTCGGGCCTGGGTTTTAGCCCCACTCAGAACACCCACCCCAAAACAACGGAACCACCTGCACAGAGGACGACAACATGATAGTATGATGCATGCAAGTATTTATGCAAATATATACGCAATCAGAATAATAAATGCAATAAATAAAGCGGCACAAGCAACCTAAACTATCCTAGAACGCTAGGAGAGACTCGCTTAGGGGAGATGGACCAGCACAGGTCAACATCTATTATTCCCCAGCAGAGTCGCCAGCTGTCGCATCCGCGAAAAACAACCGGTGGGCTGAAACAAAACAACACAGAGCCGCCACCGTGCGTTATTTATCCCAAAAGAGGGAAAGGAAACGCTCAGAGTAAACCTGGAAAAAGCATGGTCTCGCGACCAAAGAGATGGGATCGGGAGTCGGTTACGCAAGGGGAAGGTATTAGCACCCCTCACGTCCGTCGTACTCGACGGGATCCACGCTCTAAAGAAAGAAAAGGTTGCTAAACAAACATCACACACACACTCACCGAAGACCACACAGGTGGGGCTAAGAGGAGAGGGCTCGCTAGGACGTCGCGTCCTATGCCTACGTATCTCGTCTGGAACGAGAATCAGAGCTGCCGTAGTTCGGCTCACGCACGCCAAACAGGACACACACAAACACAGGCAAACCTGGAACCTGAATGCCAATCGCTGGATTTACATCGGCTTCCGAACCAAACAAGCACACTCAGGATACGGACAGCCAATCGCTGGGCTTACATCCATATCCTGACACACAAGAGGGTTAACAAGCAAACACACACAAAAAGAAAAAAAGTGCCTGGAAAGACCTCGCACGGTCTCCTGCCTACGTACCTCATCTGGTATGAGGATCAGGGCGACGTAGTTCCCCTGAGAGGGAAAGAAATTCTAACCAGATACAAAGGGAGACACACTACTAGGGAGCTGTACTCGAGCCTAGGGTTATCATGCATCATTGCCCTATGTTATGGTTTCTATCTACTTGCACAACAACAAGCTAATCCTAACCAGGAAAAACAAGCAAGCAAGCATCAATCAAAATAAATCAAACATTTCACATAGCACACACTATATCCAGTCAAGTGAGGCTCAAACAAGGGTGGACTGCCGAGGCAAGTCAACTGTACAAGGTAGTGTTCGCTCTTAACCCTGACATTGAGAGTCAGGGTGAAGCAGATGAAAGGTGAGTGAAGATTAGACTTCACAGCTCTTATCCCTGGCCAGGGAGAGCTTCAGACAAAGGAGCGTGGGTCCAGAATAGAGGAACCCTTCTACACTCAAGACTCTGACTCAACTGATCTTGGGTTAATGTCCCAATGCGTCAACACAGTGGTGTGAGCAGAGGGACGACTCAACAGAATAGCGGGGGATAGATTGCATATCCCTTGGGTTCCGCCAATTGCCTCATAGAGGTCTTTACCTGCTTGGGGACTAAAGTAAACAATCACAAACATCGCCTCTTAAGGAGGACTTCAGACAGTTGCCTGGCCAAATAACAAGCCAGGTCTTCCAGACTACATGGAGACAAGAGAGTCTACCTCAACTGGTTTATACAATCAAGCAGCAGCACAACAAGTTCTTAAAGAACTAAAGCGACTATGGTACCTGGAATCAATCAAGCACAGTCAGTATACCAGTCACACAGTCAAAACAGACAAGTTAAGAATCAACAGACTATGTACAAAAACAATGCAAAGTGCAAAGCACAATCAACTCAAGTGAGCCAAGCATCCTACAAAATAAACCAAGTTAGTTCACAATAATTAGCCAAATCAAACTTGCATCATTCTCCTTTAAGGCATTTGCATCTCAACCTGAAACACAATTCAAAAGTGAGAAACAAGACCACTAGGCCAAGCCTAGGGTCCAAAGGAGATGAAAAAATCCAAAACAACAAGTGAAAATTATCCAAAATCACAATCAAACAATTTAAAAGCAAAACCAATTGGTCCCATGCTCATATCAATCACCATTATCATTTTATGCACAAAATATCACAAAGCATGCTATTTGCAACATCAAAAGACCAAACAGAATGATCACAATCAAATCAATATCAAGACAGCTGAATAAATTCCACAAAAATTCCAACCTAAACAGAACACATTCAATGAGTAGCATATCACTTTTTAGCTCATTTGGATCAAGGGAAGTATGGAAATTAAACTCATAAAGTTCAGACAAGTTCAAGCAAGCCAACACAAGGCATCAAAGCAATCATTAACTTCCAAAAATCATAAATCAGTGACAATACATGATAAATGAATGGGATCAAAACCACAATGACCTATAATGTGTCTACAATGCTCATACCAAATTTCACACTCATTCAATCAATGATCAGAATTTCACAAATCAAATGGTAACATGTGTCACAAAAAATCACAAAATGACCAAACAGAGGCGAAAATTCCAATCAATTAGGAAATGCCATCAATAAATCCAGAAAAATTCACATGTTATCTCAACATACATATGCTCATTCATGCAAAATTTTGGCTCAATCCAATGTTCACAAGCACCTCAAATAAAATCATGAAATTCACAATGCTTGGTGTGACACAAATTGTCACACCTTTATTCAAAAATTCATATCTCAACATCCAGGTATCCAAAAACTACAAACTACACATCAAAACCACCATCAAAGAGTCCAGAATAAGCACAAAAAATTTCATGAATTTATTTGGAAACAACATCATTTCATGAGTGATATGGCAAAACATGTACAAATTGCATACATCCAAACAATCCCTAAGCATTTTTATTTTCCACATGTGCACAAAAATATTAAAAATCATCATTAAAATCTACACATCATAAGGAGCATGGTGAAAAAAACCTCACAAATTTTGGACAAATGATGAATTATTTATGAATTTTTGAAGATCATACATCAAAGTGAAATGAAATGAAAAAAAAGAAAATGAAATAATGATTTATTAAACTCAGAAATGGCATAAGCGTAATTCTTAACAACTCAGGCAAAACGACGTCGTTCTATTTTAATGCGTTGACGCGTTTCAATTGGCCAGAAGGCGCGGCAAACATGAATTCAAACATAAACCAAGCCAATCAAGATCAAACGCGTGTGGCTTCATCGTTTTTACCACGAACAACAACAGCAAATTCCAGAAATTGGACATGAACATTTCTCAACCAAACCAGACAAATCATACATCACTAGAACCGTCTCTCAACCTAGATCATGGATATGCAACTAGTTTTTCCTAATTCTAAGTGTAGCAACGGGATCGAGCGAAAGAAGAAACGCACATCAAACTTTAGATCCAAATATCTCATCCAATACTTAACCAAATCAAAAACTATAAACAGCATGATGATCTACAACCAAAGACCTACAAAATCCATATAATAGTTCATGCAATGGAGGAAATCGAAACTCTACCTCTTGGAGATTGCAGAGGTTGATTTGTGCTTTTCCACGTGAAAGAAGGTAAAACAGATGAAGCTTAGTGATGAGGAAGGTGATTGGAAAGGCTAGCTTAGCTCGATGATGCTTCAGATGCTTGAATCATGAAGTTGCCATTGTTGACCTTGCTTTGGACAGTTGGAATTCTTGAAGATTTGGCCACGAATTTTGCAAAACAGTTACTCACAATTACATGTAGAGCATGGATCCAGCAAGAATCAACAAAATTGATGAAGATTTGGATGAGAAATCATGAAAAATGTGTGATGAAGTTTTGGAGAATTTTTTGGTTTTGGAGGGAAAAACAGTTATGATTCTTGGAGAATGAAATGTGATTTGCAATTTCTGTTATGATTAGTGATATATACCCCTGCTTAATCTATTTTGCTAATCACAATTACCAAAAATCAAGTGATTAGCATAATTGCATTTTTAAGTGCTATGTCAAAAATATCCTTTTGCCAATTAACCAATATGACAGTAAATGACAGCTCAAACAACTTCTATTTGGCATTTGGAGTGTGTTAGCAAAGGCCTCATGTGCAAATTCCATGTATTTCTCAAATTCACCATGTTACACCAAAAATACAAATGAATCCACTTAAAAAATGACTTTTTGCCTTGACCATTTTTTATGAATTTTGATTATGCATCATGAAAGTACATGTGAAATGGGGTTTGCTCAAAGAAAAATCATCCATTTTGGCCATTCCATGTGAAAGTTATGCCACTTTGATTTTGGGCATTTTTGGAAAATGTTTGGACCATAACTTGTCAACCATTCATGCGAATTTCAAGTTCTTGGACTTTTTAGAAAGGTGAGAGCAAGATCTACAACTTTCATGTTGAACAAAATTTCATTTGAAGCATTTTTGGACATGTAATTTTGTGGTGAAAAACTTTCCATTTTTGGAAACTTTCATTACAAGTCACTTTCCATTTTTGGAAAGTTTTCTCCTGACTTTATTTTCTTCATTCTTGATCTTTGAAATGTCAAATGAAACTTGTTTCAACATGAATGAAGTGTATCCAACTCTCTCCCACCTCCAAATCCATAAAATCAAGCACAGTTGACCACAGTTGACTTTTTCAATTGATAGATGAATTTGGTTGTGCACTGATCAAGCTGAGCCCCAAACTTCTGATGAAATGGCTCAATGATGAAACCCTAGCTTCCATAAGCTCAATATAATCACAAAATGATCCCCATATCCATTGTAGACCCCATCTCCATGCCATGCCCTGATTGGCCCAATGCAACTGATTAGACTGATTAGGGTTGATCAGTGGTCAAAACCCTAATCCCAAGGTATCTGATCAATCTCTTGGATCTCCTGGATGATAACAAAACCATGATGATGATGATGTACCATTGCAACCAAGATGAAGATCAATCTCCTTGAAGAACATGAAACCCTAATTTGAATCACACCCCCTCAGATGGCTAATGATCCAGTCCAATGAAACCCTAGGCTTGCACCATGACCTCTTCATCTTCTGATCAAGACTTATGAGGATGACTTGCACAATGTAACCACATGATATGCAATATGCAATGCCTAATGACCTAAAAAATGCAAATGCAATATGTTAAGCTAGTCCCAAGAGAAGAGGGCAAATTTTGAGGTGTTACACCATTGCATAATCGACTCCCGAACCCTGATTTAGTCATGAGAATCATATCTTAGTCGTTCTTTTAGGGATTTTATTGATATTTTCCCTTTCTCAAATAAATAAAGTTCGGTGGCGACTGTCGCACCTCGAAAAAAATGGGGATACGACTACAAAGCGAAGCGCGATCGCACGCTCGCAATGATGGACTGAACAGAGTCGCCACCGAACTTTATTTATTCCTAAAAAGGAAAGGGGAAATATCGATAAAACCCAAGACAAAACGACAATGATTATTGGTCGTCGCAACCAAATTAGGGTTCGGGAGTCGATTACGCAAGGGGAAGGTATTAGCACCCCTCACGTCCGTTGTACTCAACGGGAACCATTAGGTCAGTTGTGTGCGTTAATGTTAGTTTGAAATGTTAGGCTTTTCAATTTATTAGGTGGGAAAGAAAGAATATAAGAGGGAAGAAATGTTTTTGGATTTTTTTGACGAAGGACTAAACCTAAGTTTTTTATTAGTGGGCCTGACAAGATTTAAAAATCCTGCTCCTACGTATCTCAAAAGAGAAATCAAGGCTTACGTAGTTCTGGGTAGAAAAATGTTTGTTTGTTGGTCGATTTTAGCGAAAGCTATATTGTATTAATCGACGAAAACATTGTTTTACCCAAAACAGATGAGGAGTGGACGCATACCACACATCGAACGGATTTATAGATCTACATTCGGAAAAGCGTCGCTTATCTCTACTCAACAATCGTGGCCGAAACACTGTTTTGTATCACTTAAGACAATATATCTTTCATTTATGAAAAAGGTTTTTGATTAATCGCACGGCGGCGAGAAAAGAGTTTGATTGGTTGGATGTATTTTGAATGATGGCGAGAACTGGGATGAGCGAGATATACATCTCGAATCCTAGCCTCAGGAGTGCACGGTATACACCATGTTCCATTTCCATCTTTATTAGAAAAGGTTAAGATAGGAATTGGGTACTTTGAAGTTTGAAAGACGAGTACTTGTGACCTACAAGCTCTTACAGCTTGGGTCTAATACTCGGGACTACGTCTGGACATTCCATCCAGGCAGTCTGTTTCTTTCCAATATTGATAAGAAAAAGATTCGAATATTTATGAATGTTTTGGAGGGAAGACGAATATTTATGGCTTGCAAGCTCTTACAGCTTGTGCCTAATATTCGGGATTACGACTGGACATTCCATCCAGGTAATCTTTTTCTTCACGTTTTATTTAGAAAATGATTTGAATATTAAAGAGAAGACGAATATTAACGACTTGCAAGCTCTTACAGCTTGAGCCTAATATTCGGGATTACAACTGGACATTCCATCCAGGTAATCTTTTTCTTCCAACTTTTTATTTAGGAAAAGATTTGAATATTTGAAATGTTAAGAGAAGACGAATATTTATGGCTTGCAAGCTCTTACAGCTTGAGCCCAATATTCGGGATTACGACTGGATATTCCCTCCAGGTAATCTTTTTCTTCCAATTTTATTAAGAAGAGGTTTTGAATATTAGAGTATTAAAAGGAAGACAAATATTTATGGCTTGCAAGCTCTTACAGCTTGAGCCTAATATTCGGGATTATGACTGGATATTTCCTCCAGGATAATCTTTTTCTTCCAACTTTATTTAGAAAATGATTTGAATATTAAAGAGAAGACGAATATTAACGGCTTACAAGCTCTTACGGCTTGAGCCTAATATTCGGGATTACAACTGGACATTCCATCCAGGTAATCTTTTTCTTCCAACTTTTTATTTAGGAAATGATTTGAATATTAGAGTGTAGAAGTGAAGACGAATATTTATGGCTTACAAGCTCTTACAGCTTGAGCCTAATATTCGGGATTACGACTGGATATTACATCCAGGTAATCTTTTTCTTCCAACTTTATTAAGAAAATGGGTTGGACATTTAATTAAAATGATCAATGTACACAAGATTTGAAATTTGACTGGATGTGCTTAAAAAAATTGATGTAAGGACCTTTTGGTGTTAAAATTGAACACTTAATCATGCAGTATCAGTAATTATTAACAAGCATTCAAATAATATATATATAATATATACTAGCAACAATAACAAATGCAAGCATATTTTCACTAATGCAAAAATAATTACAACTAAAAAAATAAAAAAACAATTAATAAATTTAATCTACAGATTAAATAGTTCAATCTTAGTCAACTTTCATAATATCAATAATAACATATAATAATTTTAAAAATAAAAATCTAAAAATAAAAATAGAGATAAATAAACAAGTTTAAGAAAAACAAAATAAACAATAAACAATAAAAATAAAAATAAATAAGATTTAAGCAAAACATGTAAATAAGACTTAAACAAATTTGAAACATGACGACTTTTATTTATATACATATATATACTTTAGACAAGCACTAAGTATGTCTATAAGACTAAAAAAAATAATAAAAAAAATAACGATTATATATAAAACTCAAAACAAACTAAGATAAATATATATATCTAAAACTTAAGATTAAAAAGTATGGCACAATCAAATTATTTACGACATCCTTTAAACAGAACCCAACAATCCAACTGAAATGAAAAAAAGAATTCAAAGATTTAAAATCAAATAAACAAAATAGTATATAGATATATATGAAAGTAAATTAGTGAACTACATAAAAAAACTTAAAATATTTATAACAACAAGCACACACTTACAGATTAAACAAAAGCCAATAAATTCCAACCTAGACTATGCGATAACAACAAACCTCCTTAGCACAAATCCAACATAATACCGCAAAAAGAAAAATGAGAGAAACCTCACCGACCGCAGAACACAATAGGCGACGGAGTACTTCGGGTGCAAGTGATGACTGTAGTTGTAGTTGAAAGAGGAAAATAGAGTTGCTAGCCGTAGTGGTTGTTAAAGAGAAGCTGCCGTCGAAAATCTTTTAGGGTTTTTCTTCTTCTCTTGAAATCGCCGCCACTCTGGTGTGCTCACTCGCCTGCTTCGCCTTCAGAAAAAATCTTCGTCCAAACGCCGGCGGGATGAAGCTCTAGGGTTCTCTCCACAGAGCGCCGCTTCCAGGTTTTTCACTCTATCTCGTTTTAGAATCTCTAGGGTTTTTTTTTCTCTCTCTTTTCCGTCGTATATCCTCTCCTAGGGTTTTTTTTGTGAATAGTGGATGCGCCTCCCCCCCTCTTCCAATTCCTCTTACTCATTTCTGCTGTCTATTTATCTTCCGCAGATAGGGTTTCGAATTTGGTCTCTAGAGCTCAAAGAAGAAAATTTCCAGAAATCTTTTTGATGCTCAGAAGTGTGTTGTCCTGTTTATTGTTAAGTTTCGAAAAAAAAGGTGAACGAATGTATACTTTCTCTTTGCAATTGTCTTAATGCCAATTTGGGATTTCTTTTTTGAATTTTAATTGCTTGGTAATTATTTTGTGTTACTGCAGTGAAATGTGAGGTTCCTCAAAGGTGCAGAAACGACAGCCAAATGATTTCCGGGTTTGCTGTTAGAAATAATTTGTTGGAGCTGAAGCTTCCTTTGCTGTTGCAAAAACACGATTTTCACACACAACAAACTTAAGATCAGTAAACTTTTACTTCCCGGATGTCTTTGGATTGGACTGCTGTAGGTTATTTTTCCATTGTGTTGCTCACGGTTTGATTTGTGCACCTTGCTTATGCTTGTAGGTTGTTTGCAGCTAGTCCGTGATGACCAAAACTGAGATGTCGAGAGTCATGATTTTGCCAGGTTGTTTTCTACAGCATATGATTGCAATATGATAATAAGCCTCCTCCTAGTACACCTTAAACCCTGCTCATTCTCTTTCAGCAAAAACCGGTAAACGTCATGCTTGCTGTAATTGCATTAGCACATCAATGTACTAATCTGGTTATCGTCATTGCAGGTAGGACCTTGATCATCATCACATCCCATTGCATATACTTGCAATCAGACTTACAACTTCTATGCCCCAAAGATAGACTCCCTGCTGTGATGTGTGCATTCTGCTGTCTGCCGAAATCAATTAATGTTCAAATTTATTAATTTTTTCAGCAATCCATTGGCCCAGTCTTGGAGACTCATTTGTCTGACAAGCATCAAGGGCTCGTTCCAACATGCGAAGAGTAGGCTCTATTGTCATTGTTTTTATTCTCTACAGCATATGCAGACCAATCGATTTTTGAGGAAGGAAGTGTCTTAAGCATCTCCTCTGTTGTAGACTTTGGGGGAAAATCATACAACTTTTGCAGCAAATTTGCTTTGACCTGCTGACACACGAAGCTTGCCACTGCCAGCTTGACCAAGCATTCCATAATCCTCACCAAGACCGTCCCCTAAAGAGCTCTATTTCCGGAATTCCAAATTGCATCCTATTGGCTAACTTCCGATTCCTGGAACAGAACTGAAGTAGTGAAGTGATAGGTGCTGGAATAATAGATAGCGACTGGACAACATTTTGTGGTTCAGACACTACAACAACGGAGCTTTCTGTAATCGAGAGTGTTTTCATGCTGAGGGACTCGCAACCTAGTGTCATTGTGGATGAGATGAGTAAATCCCTTATTGACGGCTATGTTTGAAAATTGGTAATACTAGTGACTTTTGGTAAGGTGTTTTAAAATCTTGGTTATGGTTTTGTCTAATGCTGTTCCAAAAAGGATTGTTTGTGGGATTGGTTGTTGATTTTCGTAGTGAATCTTTGCAGGTCTGTTTAGATACCGGCTATCAATGGGTGAAAGTCCCTTACCTAAAGAGATGCAGGTAACAACGACATGCTGGATTATCCACGACTCATTTTTTTGGAAATGGAAAGGTAGTTCAAGCAGAATGGAGCCGATGCCTCTCCACCCATAAGACGAGCAGCATATGTCTTGTGCACAAGAGCTTCTCCTTGAAGCTTGCCAGCCATGTCTAAATTTCCGCCTATAAGCTCGGCCACAAAGCTTGCGCCAGCCTGTGAAAGATTGCCACAAAACTTCGAAGAACGACTTTATGCTACTGCTCAAGCAAATCTTCTGATTTAATTGTGACTTGTAGATTAATTAGCATCTTTAGTAACATATTTCTAACAATCACATGCTTTCCCATTGATTCTCTCATAATTGGACGTTGTGCATCACAAATCTAGCCACATCGGTCAAACAATATAAATAGCAAATTTCTCATTAGCTCTGATTTTACTAGCAAATTTCTCATTAGCTCTGTATGATCATCCTTTGAGGTATGATGAGAAGGACTTAAAATCCATGAGATGTGTTCTACTCTTATTAAAGCATCGTCATTCCACTGAGAAGCCTTTTTTAAAAAACAAATGCAAACTCTTTCCACTTAGTTGCTTTTCTCCATCGTTGTTCAAAAATTAATAAGAACAACATTTGCAGCAGGTCCATCGATAGTGCAAATCATGCCACGGTTGTCTCGGAGCCCTTGTTTTAGAAGGAAATATAGGATTGTGGAAATCACCGGAAAATACAGTATCCCAATCACGAAAAAGTCAATGCTTGGGTGTGTCATAGCGTCCATCACACAAATCAAAACCTCCTATAAAAATGGATAGCCTTTTGTTATTACCAGAAGCCTGTGTGTCCACAATAACACATTTTTGGTGGTGTGTGAAGACAGTTCCAACAACCTGTTGTTTAATGGAGCTTATCTTACTGCTAGCATAGCGAGGCGCCAAAACACACATGACAGAAGAATGTTTGAAAAACTTATTTGTTTCCTCATCATGAGTCATCATTATTCCAGTTGACTTGAAGAAGACCTTATCATGGGAAGCTTTATCATCCCAAACAAGCAATACAACTCTCACCCCTTCTTCAAACTTATACTTGAGTAACTCACCAAGTGTTAAATCCCCACCCCACGGAAGAGGTCTAGAAGGTTCTCTAACAAGCCTCACTTTATGGTAAATTGACCAACCGACTAAATAAACCATGTGATGAGCTTCTGTTATAGTATGACATATATCTTCCCAACAACTCTCCGGTTTATAAACGTTACGATTATCAAGCTCAATCTCCGGTTTTTCTGCTTTACATAATCTATCAACTAAGGCTGAGTTGAGACAACATCCATCATTTTTCATAAACTCAATAACATTTCTAGCACGATCAATATTTCCTCGAAAGTTTTATCCATATACATTAGAGCCAAAACTTTCTAAGGGATAAGACAGACTGGGTATTTTTCATCCTTATAAAGAGCATAGCCAAAGACTCCTTGTGCCTCAATTTCATCCACACAGTCTTCAAGACCCCACTCAAGTAACTTTAGGTATCCACCCGGTTGTACCGATTCACCTACAATCCTATCCGGTTCACTCAAATCTCTTTCAAACACATGCACTCGTCGTCCATCCTTTCCAAGTGTATAAGCAAAAGCAGCAAAAAAAAGATTCAGGACCAAAATCAGGGTATAACAGTTGCCCCTATTTAAGTATCTTCTACTAGAGAATATGAAGCAGGACACTCTTCATATGATCATAGTGGGAGATGGTTAAATACTAAGAAGACCCGGATTTTGATCCTGAATCCCTATGACATGATGTGATATGATATGATATGATATGCATGGATGGAGATTTTTCTTTTTCTTTTTTTTTTTTTTTTTTTTTTTTTAAATTTTCTTCCCTGCTAGGGATATGGTGGACCCTTGACATGAGATGCTACTAGACAGACCAATCTGTGGGGAATGCTGATGATCCACAGGGAGACAGACAAATGGGGTAAAAACAACTTGCTGGGGAAACAGTCCTGTTGGAGAATCAGACACACACTGGGGAGTAATCAAAATGAGATTTGATAATCGATACTTGGGATACAAGAGGTTTCGGTAGTAAGTTCACATATGACTTACTAACCCGAATCAAGGAAAAGATGCTACAACAGGTTCATATATGACCTGACAACGCTGGGGAATAATCAAGGAGAAAACTCTTCAGAACAGGTTCATGTATGACCTGACACCGGAATAAGGGTTCAACAACAGGTTCATACATGACCTGAATGGTATTGAACAAACAGAGAAAAATCTTCAGAGCAGGTTCAAGTATGACCTGACACCGGAATAAGGGTTCAACAACAGGTTCATACATGACCTGAATGGGATTGAACAAAGAATCTTCAGAGCAGGTTCAAGTATGACCGGACCCCGGAATAAGGGTTCAACAACAGGTTCATACATGACCTGAATGGGATTGAACAAAGAATCTTCAGAGCAGGTTCAAGTATGACCGGACCCCGGAATAAAAAGGTTCAACAACAGGTTCATACATGACCTGAATAGGATTGAACAAAGAATCTTCAGAGCAGGTTCAAGTATGACCGGACCCCGGAATAAAAAGGTTCAACAACAGGTTCATACATGACCTGAATAGGATTGAACAAAGAATCTTCAGAGCAGGTTCAAGTATGACTGGACCCCGGAATAAAAAGGTTCAACAACAGGTTCATACATGACCTGAATGGTATTGAACAAAGAATCTTCAGAGCAGGTTCAAGTATGACCGGACCCCGGAATAAAAAGGTTCAACAACAGGTTCATACATGACCTGAATGGTATTGAACAAATAGACAAAAAAATCTTCAGTACAGGTTCAAGTATGACCTGACACCGGAATAAGGGTTCAACAACAGGTTCATACATGACCTGAATGGTATTGAACAAAAGGAAAGACTCTTCAGAGCAGGTTCAAGTATGACCTGACACCGGAATATCAACAATTGGACTCTGACCGTAAGCAATGGACTACAACCACCCTTTAACGGATTTTGCCAACAACAATTGGACTTGAAAATGACCAGGAAAACCGGATGTTGATTTAGGGATACCAAAGACAAACTGGAATTAGAGGTCAAAGGATCTAGGATCGACAACAAGACCTGGGTCAATGCAAAATGAGCACGAAGTACATTTCGGCTATGCATGATTTGAATTTCCTTTTATGCATGATATATGAATTTCCTTTTATGCATGATATATGAATGATCATGATTATGAGAATGCTGACACTGGGCAGACTGGGAGTTTGTAAAGGCTTTTTATGGAAGCTCATGATTCCTCAACACCGAGAACTCAACCAAATACTTTATGATAGATGTTGTCAAAGGAGCATTCTATCAAGCTTGATGGCCACACCTTAGCCAATGGGATCCTTTTGGAGGATTAATGAATCGTGCTAGCATAATTTTCGGGCACTCGTCTTAAACTCAATAGTTGTTGACGTATGACAGAATTTGTTTGAGCAGTTCGAAAGCACGAAGAAAGAGGTTCTGCCCCTCTGTGGCTCATCTTGCCCCAGTTTGTTGGGTCTTTGGAAATGTTCACCTTGAAAGTGAGTTTGGAAACAGCTTGCCATGAGACTACCTCGAGATGGCTTGCCCCAAGTGTTTGTAACTTGCAGTAGTCTGATCTTGACTAACCAAATGCTGGAATGGTAGACTCTTGATTGACTGTCCTTTGGATAGTTAGACTTACCGAGCTCTGAGGTGGCTTGCCCCAGTCTAAGTCTTGAAGCAAATTACTCTTGGCTAACTGAACCATGGAGTGATTGGACTTACTGAGCTCTGAGGTGGCTTGCCCCGGTCTGATTCTTGAAGCAGATTACTCTTGGCTAGATGACCCTTGGGGTGATTGGACTTACTGAGCTCCGAGGTGGCTTGCCCCGGTCTGATTCTTGAAGCAGATTACTCTTGGCTAGATGACCCTTGGGGTGATTAGCTCGAATTAACTGATGCTCAAAGTGATTTGCCCCCGAATAGACTTCTTTCACTCCATCTAGTTCCTCAACTGTGTATTGAATTTCTTTGATGCTGAGTGTTGACTCGCAAATAAGATTGTTCATTCAAAAATGGTAATTTTAATTCAATGCTTATGCAAAAATTTGAAATCAAAATTTATTGATATGAACGGGTAAAATACAGTGAACGAGTCGTTGATAAGAACACAATGGTGATCAAGTCATTCACAGTATACAAGTTGGTGCCATCAAATGATTTACAAAAATCGTTTGGAGTCAAGTTAACACAAACTTGTTATAGTATGCTTTCAAAATAAATCCTGTCTCAATTAGGTCTTTTAAGGGTTGTAACGTGGTCTGGTTCACGGTTTTTTGAAACAAAAGGATATAAGGCTCAAAATTTATTTTTACCCATCCCTTCTTCTTGATGATCTCCAGTTCCTACGTTCAGTTAATTCAATACACGCATTCGACTTCCAAGAGGGTTCGAAGGTGTGATGAGGATTCAAGACGAATTTTCTTGAAATGGCAGTCACCTTATTTTGTTTTTGTCGAGGATTCAATGACCTCTTTTGATTGATTTATTTTATCCCTAATTTTGCCTGGACCGTTTTTTTTTAGCTTTCGGTCCATCGGGATGCCCTAACTTTTGCCTAAGTCATTTTGTGGTTTTTGACTTAGCGGGCTTTTTTATTTTATTTTTTAAAGGTATTGACTGCCACATTATTGGTGGATAAGGATCAACCAACACTAATTTTAGCTTTTCTTAACTTCTTTCGACACTTCAACATGTGCGCGAAGGATAACATGTGGTTGAACCTAACTGGAGGATGTATATATAGACGATTTTTTTTGAAAGATCGAATGCATGATCGAACTATCTGAACACAACTACCCTGCCCCAGGTTAAGATTAAGGGTTTTAGATCCGAAATAAACACCAACTTCTAGGCTCAAAGTGGTTGTCTAGGGATTAACTCCTTATCACTCCAGTGTTTGGGGATTTGAAACAATGCCTTACATCATCGACAAGGTTTTACTCAAAAGCATACCACAACAATTTCAGGTGTTTCGTTTTCATCATCCTCCTTCCAATCTTTGTTAACACAACAGTTTGATAAACAAAAGTGAATGAGAGGAGTATTTTGTTTTTGTTTTTTAACATAAATGAAAAACGAGTGAATACGAATGGATTAATTCAAAAGATGCATAACCATTTCATTAATCTTACCAATTCAAAGAAAACAACAATGCTTAAAAGCAATTAACAATAAACATGCGAGGAAACTACAAAAGAAATGCTGAAACAACCAAATGATTGACAGCTTTAGGGAATGACTTCTTCAGACTTGAAGGTTTGGATTAACAAGCTTTTTGACATTGGCATGATGATCTTCAAATTCTTTTCCTTCAATCTCATCGTTGAACGCAACCTTCTTGAATCCACTACTCACTTCTCCTTTTCTTTCATTGGTATGGGTCGTGACATTGGAAATCCAAGACGGTATCTCAATGTTCTTACCAGGAAACAATGATAGCTCATTAGCCACATCCCTGACATCTTCCTTGTGGAACAAAACCTTGACGGTTTTCAAGGGTCCTTTCCCTTTCTCATTACCTGGCCCAGAAATCAAGGTATATGTACTTGAGCCTTCCTCCTTGAGTGTTGGTGACCCTATGTTAATCAATCCTTGCAGCTTTAGCTTAAAACTCTTGCATTCCTCGATGGAGTGCCCCATTGTTCCAGTATGGTATTCGCACTTGATCTTCGGGTGATCTTCTTCAAAGACTAAACTCTTCTTGTTAATCAGTCCTCGTACCAAGGCTTTTAGCGCACAGCAAGAATCTAGGTTATGTCCCAATGCCCCTTTATGGAATTCACACGTTGCATTTGGATTGTACCATGGTAGGTATGTGTAACACCTCAAAATTTGCCCTCCTCTCTTGGGACTAGCATTAACATAGAGCATATCATTTTAGGTCATTAGGCATTTCATATTGCATATCATGTGGTTACATTGTGCAAGCTATCCTCCCAAGTCTTGATCAGAAGATGAGGAAGTCAAAGTGCAAGCCTAGGGTTTATTGACTGATCATGGGCCATCTGAGGATTGGGCTGTGAATTAGGGTTTTGTGATTCTCAAGGGTATTGGTCTTCATATTGATTGAATTGATACATCATCATCATCATGGTTTGGTGTCATCAGGAGATTGAAGAAGATTCCTTGAGATTAGGGTTTTGACCACTGGTCAACCCTAATCTGTTGTATTGGGCCAATCAGGGCATAATCAGAAGATGAGGTTCATGATGGTTTTGAGGATCATTCTAGGATTATATTGTGATTATTGAAGTTAGGGTTTCATGCTTGAGCCATTTCAGTTGGAGATTGGGGCTCAGATTGATCTATGCATTGCCAAATTCATCTATCAGATGAAAAAGTCGAATGTGGTCAACTGTACATGATCTGAGGGATTTGGAGGTGGAAATGAGTTGGATACACTTCATTTATGTTGGAACAAGTGTTATATGGCATCTCAAAGCTTAAGAATGAAGAAAATCAAGTCAGGACAAAAACTGCCAAAAATAGAAAGTGACTTGTAATTGAAGTTTCCAAAAATGGAAAGTTTTGGACCTTAAAGCCACGTGTCCTAGGAAGCTTCAAATGAAAATTTGTTCAACATGAAAGTTGTAGATCTTGTTCTCACCTTTCCAAAAAGTCCAAGAACTTGAGAATCCCATGTATGGTTGGAAAGTTATGGCTCAGTGAAATTCAAAAATGACCTGTAATCAGGAGGCCATAACTTCCACATACTTTGTCCAAATTGCAAGTTCTTTATATGCACAAACTCCATTTGACATGTACTTTCATGGTGCATCATTGGATTTGTCCAAAAATGGCCAAGGCAAAAAGTCACTTTTCAACTGGACAGCTGAATTGGACCAGGGGCAAAATTGTCCAACTCTCAAAATAATTGGAATTTTTGAATGGGACTTTTTCCAACACCTCAGGAATGGCATTTTAAGTTTGTTTGAATCATCACTTCATGGCCAAGGTATATGGTTTGAGATTTGGTTTGAAAAATGGAAGTGTGAAAATGGACAAAATGCAAACACATGGTGATTTTGAGATTTAAGCAACCAATGAGCATGAGGCAAGTTTCTACAGCTCACATATGATAATTGGAAGGTGTATGTGCTGTCAAAACAGATGGCATGAGCTGGCATAGTGAAATACCATTTTTACCCCTCACTTGAAATAACCATTTTCACTTAGCAATGCATTTTGGTTAATCACACACTTAAGCATGGATTAAGGACCCATATATAAACTTAATCATCTTCATAATCATAACAGAATGCACAATTACCAAGTTTGGATCTGAAATCTCTCAAACTCTTCCAAAATCATCAAGAACTCAAGAATCTTCAACTTCCTCAAACTTCCTCAAGAATTGATCAAATTTCGAATTTCTTTTTGTGTTGATCCTACATCACATTCCTCTTCATCTGTTCGTGGTCATCATCATCCATTACCACACCAATTGCAACTGTTCAACATCACCTCATCAATGGCAAATCCGGATTGTGGACACTAGGAGTGGAAGTAATTGAAACGGAGCATAGCATTCATCTTCCTGAAGCTTGCTGCGTTGCTGTTTTGAGTTCATAAGCTTGGAAACATCACGAATCACTGCTGCATTTCCAGGTTAGAGGTTTTTCGAATCTCATGTTTCTTTGATTGTTCATATGCGTTTGAAAGAGCTTGCAACGTAGATTACAAAGATGCTTTTAGATTTTCAAATGATCAACTGTAGCTTAGTAAATCTAGGTTTGAAGTTTGGATCTAAAACCCTAGATCACTCGATTCTTGAGATTTAGGAAGTGTTAGGTTGATTGGAGCTCACATTCGTGTTCCACATGTTGTAACGGTTCGAACGGATGTATTCTCGTGTGTTTTGGTTAGGTTTTGTGGAATGCGTGTTCTTGAGCCATTGTTGAGTTTTCTGGAAATTTCATGCTGAAAGTGATGAAGTTAACATGTTTGATCCGTGGAATCGTTTGAACTTTCAAATTACATGTTTCCCTCCCGCGCCAAATTAATTACGAAATTGCCATTACTAATTCCTTTAATTTAATTTGTTTAATTCTAAAAAATTCCATATCACATAAAAAAATTCATAAAAAATTGTAGAAAATTCATAAAAATGTGAGGATTTTTTCTATGGCTTTGTTGACTTGTGTAGGATTTTTTTGACCTATTGGTCAAAGTTGTGCTTGGCAAATATTTTATTTGACCTAGGGTTTTCTAATGTATGTCACATTTTGATACATTTTGGCAATTTGATCATGAAATACTCATATCATAAAATAAATGGCTGAAAATTTTTGTGGTGGTTCTTGACTCATTGAGGATTATTTATATGTAAATTTCATGAATTTTTGATACCTGGTCAGAGAGCAGCAAATTTTGGAACTTAGGTGTGACAATTTGTGTCACACCTCATTATGTCAACTTGCTGGATTTTTTTGAGTGGCATATACTTGTTGGAATGAAATGAAATTTCGCATGATGGTTGATTAACATGTTGAGATACTATATGAATTTTTGTGGAATTTTACATTGCATTTTCAATTTGATCATGATTTTTCATCTCTGTTGGTCAAAATTGCAAGTCCATGTGACATAGGTTGGTAGAATGGATGTGAAATCTTCATGTGGTATTGTATGGTCATGAAATTTGATATGCATGAACTAGACACATTTTAGGACCTCCCTGTTTTGGTCTCATCCATTTCTTTTTTGTTTTCAATGAGATATGAATTTTTGAAGTGGATGTATGCATTGATGTTGTGAATTGAAGCATGAGATTGTGTCTGTTTTTGTTGATTTTCATTGACATGGTTACATTTGCCCAATTGAGCTCAAATTTGACATGGTAGACCTTGATTATCCCCTGTTTAGGTGTATTTAATTTGAGAATTTTTGGATGTGTTTTGATATGGATTTGAATGCAATACTCCTGTTGGTATGTTTGATGCTTCATATGAACCAATGTGCCTTGTTTTGTGCATAGAATG
This sequence comes from Lathyrus oleraceus, assembly GCF_024323335.1. Lineage (NCBI taxonomy): Eukaryota > Viridiplantae > Streptophyta > Magnoliopsida > Fabales > Fabaceae > Lathyrus > Lathyrus oleraceus. Next base: position 41,025,226 of record NC_066579.1, on the reverse strand, counting down.
AGCATAATGAATGATATAAACATGAGACCAATGATGTTTGCTCTTGTTTGATGTTAATTTGAATTTGGTTTGAAGATACCTTGCTGTTTGAGATTTTTTCTTGCTTTTGGACCCTAGGCTTGGCCTAGTGGTCTAGTTGCTAATGTTTGCTTGATTTTTCAGGTTCAAAAAGCAATGTGCATGGAGAATGATCCAAATCAATTTTAATTGATGTTGTTGATGTTTGTATACTAACATAACTTGGTTTTGTAGGTTGTGGAGCTTGGGGCTTAAGCTTTGAGCTTGCCTTGTGTTGTGCATAGTTTGTTTAAACTGATTGATTGTACATTTGTTGTTTATGGTTTGTCTGTCTGAGTACTGACTGTGTTTGATTGTTTCCAGGTACTTTAGTTGCTCAGTTCCTTGTGAACTATTGCTTTGTTTTGCTTAAGCAACTTGCATTTGAGGTATAACCTTCTTACTTCATGTAGTCTGGAGACCCGGCTGTTACCGGGCCGGGCAAATTGTCTGAAGTCCTCCTTAAGAGGCAATGATTGTGTATGTTTATTTTTCAAGCCCAAGCAGGAAAAGTCCTTCAAGTAAGGCAATTGGTGGAAGGTAGGGACAAGCAACCTGTCCCCCATTATTCAGTGAGTCTTCTCCTTGCTCCCATTACATGGTTGTAGCATTGAGATCAAAAGCCCAAGATCTGTTGAGTCAGTGTCTTCGAGTATAGAAGGGTTCCCCTATTCTGGACCCATGCTCATTTGTCAGCTCTCCCTGGTTAGGGATAAGAGCTGTGAGGTCTGATCCTCACTTCATCCTATCATCTGCTTCACCTTAGCCTCGTAATGGCAAGGTTAAGAGCAAACACAGCCTGTACAGACGACTTGCTTAGGCAGTCAAACCTGATTGATTGAGCCCCCTTGTTTGGTTATAGTGGGTGCTATGTGAATATCTGATTGTTATGTTTGTGTTGATTGAGATGCCCGTTCTCATTTGATGATATATGAATGTATGCTTGTGTGCTAGCTTCTTTCCTGGTTAGGTTAGTTTGCTTATGCAAGTAGGATAGAAAACCGAACTTAGGGTTAACGATGCATGACAACATTAGGCTCGAGTCTCAGCTCCCTAGTTGTGTGTCTTTCCCCGGTTTCTGGTTAGCAATTCAGTCCCTTTCAGGGGAACTACATCGCCCTGATCCTCGTTCCAGACGAGGTATGTAGGCAGGTGGTCGTGCGAGACCACTCCGGGCAACCTTTTTCTTTTTTGTGTGTGTTTGTTTGTTATCTGATTGTGTGTTTGGCTCGGATGCCGACGTAAGCCCAGTGATTGGCAGTCGGGCTCCACGTTTGCCCTTTTGAGTGTGTTTTGGTTCGGATGCCGACGTAATTCCATCCAGTGGTTGTCGGGCTCCATGTTTGCCACCCTTGCTTGTTTGTATGTTTTGTGTTGTTTGGCGTGCGTAAGCCGAACTACAGTGGCTCTGATTCTTGTTCCAGACAAGATATGTAGGCATAAGGTGCGATACCTTATCGAGCTCCCTTCTCTTAATCCCCACTTGCGTTCCCCGTGTGTGTGTGTGATGTTTAGCAACCTTTTCTTTATTCTAGGACGTGGATTTCGTCGAGTACGACGGACGTGAGGGGTGCTAATACCTTCCCCTTGCGTAACCGACTCCCGAACCTTTTCTCTCTGGTCGCGAGACCATGTCTTTCCAGGTTTCTCTGAGCGTTTCCTTTCCCTATCTTGGGATAAATAACGTTTAGTGGCGGCTCTGTGTGTTTTTATTTTCGAGTCTCGCCGGTTGATTTTTCGCAGGATGCGACAGCTGGCGACTCTGCTGGGGAAATCCGATGTAGACCTATGCTGGTCCATCTTCCCTAAGCGAGTCCTTCCTAGCGTTTTAGGATTGGTTTGGGTTGCTTGTGGTGTTATTTATTGCATTTATTATTCTAACCAGCGTGTATCTATATTTGCATTAATGTCTGCATGCATCATACTATCATGTCGCCGTCCTCTGTACAGGTGGTTCCTCTGTTTTGGGGTGGGAGTTACTCGAGGTAAAAGGCCCAATACCCAGGCTATGAGTGAAATCTAGGAAACCTAGGAATAGAGTGATGCATGGGAAGCGGGTGGTATGGCGCCACTTAGCGGAACATTGACATCACGAGCAGTTCAGACCCTGGTGGGATATTATCGTTACATACTTTGGGTGTGTATATGATGGTATTCTGCGAAAGGTTATTTATGCTGCGTTTCTTTCGACTTTACCCTGGCCTAGATGACACCCGTGAGTGGGGAGGGAATGATCATTTTAACAGGTACAGATGGTGATTGATGGTGACTCGAATGGTGACTTTTTGTTCCGTGGATCCGAGTCATATTTATAAGTCGGATTTATGGCCGTTTATTTGTGAGACGCCGGAGTGCTGTCCGTGATTTATCAGTGGGGATCCGTTTATTTCAGGATTCCCCGGGCCGATTCAGATGGTCGCGAATGTCTGCTCAGAGATTGATGATGATGATGATGATGTATCTGTCTTCCGTTTATTTCGGAACCCTTGAGTAGGATTTGTGGTTAGTCAGACTTCAGATGGTCGTGATCAGTCCACGGATCCGAGTTGTGGGTCAGAGCAACAGATGATCAGATGACTTGGAGGATGGCCCATTGCATTCATCTGCATCATTCTCATTTTGCATTCATCTGCACCTAACCTACGTCTAGCCATATGGGGAGTATTATGGATTGAGAATCTGGTTGAGAGACACCTGGATGTCAAAATGTTATCTGTCTCGATGAAATCAGGATCGAAGGACAGAAGTTTCCTCATATGGATAGACGTTGCATTCATGCATATTAACCTGTTTGCTGTTTTGCAGGAATCATTGCTCGCGCTCGTAGAGTCATCCCTTTGCACTCAACTCGTCCTCACAGATACTTCACCAGACGCAACACTCCTCGACTGATGGATCTCCCAAGTACTGATCTCCTCGAGCTGAAGGACAAGATGACTGAGCTGATCAACATCATGCAGGGTTTTGCAGTTGATCAGAAAGCTTTGGCTGACAAAGTTGAGAAGCTTGAGCGGGCCTCAGCTGCTAACAGTGTTGTTAATCTGGATGGTGTCTCCAATCAGGGGCTGGGTGGATCCAGAGACGGTGAAAAAAGAGCAACTGTGGGTTTGATGAATGACAATGCTGCTGGTTTCGGTGCTGCTACAGGTGGTCAACCTGGTCTGGGGCATAATCTGAAGGATAATTTTGTGCCTCTGTTCTATGGGTTTGATGAAGATCAAGAGGAGGACCGAGAAGCTGAGCAATTTTCCATGCATAATGAGCCCTTCGGTCAATATGGTGCTCAACCACAGGACAAAGAGATTCAGTTGCTGGCTGAAAAGGTAAGGGCTCTGGAAAGCCATGCTACTCCCGGATTTGTCAACATGTCGAATATGGGATTGGTCGAGGGGATTGTGATCCCACAGAAGTTCAAAGCGCCTTCATTTGACAAATACAATGGGAATTCCTGCCCAGAAACTCATCTGCAAGCCTTTGTCCGCAAGATCTCGGCATACACTACAGATCAAAAGCTGTGGATGTACTTCTTCCAGGACAGTCTGTCTGGAGGATCCTTGGAGTGGTACACCAAGCTGAAATCTGCTGACATCAAGAGCTGGCAGGATCTGGGAGATGCATTCTTTAAACAATATCAGTTCAATGCTGATATGGCCCCGAGTCGTACCCAGCTGCAGGGTATGTCTCAGAAGAATAACGAGGGGTTTAAAGAATATGCACAAAGATGGAGGGAGTTGGCTGCCAGAGTTCAACCTCCGCTGGTGGATCGTGAGATGTCTGATCTCTTCATGGGTACCCTGCAAGGGGTTTTTGCTGAAAGAATGGTGGGTTGTCCCGTAACCAACTTTGCTGACATTGTGGTGGCTGGAGAAAGAATTGAAAGTTGGCTGAAAATGGGGAAGATTCAAGGTAGTGCTTCGTCATCAGGGTCGAAGAAGCCCTTCGGAAATGGCCAAAGGAAGAATGACGGAGAATCGAGTGCTGTGTATGCTCAGAGAGAACACGGTAGGGATCGTTACCACCAGCACGCTGCTGCTGTAACTATCCCTGCTGGTAATCAATCTGTACGACAGCAACGTCAGCCACCTCAACAGAGAGCCGGGTACCAGGTGAGGGGTAAAGGGGTTGATCGCCATTTTGACAAGCCGCCTGTGACATATGCTGTTTTGTTCAAGAAGCTGATGGATCTTGGGTTGGTTCAGCCGAGGGCGATGGTTCCGATGAGAACAGATCAGAGGCCTCCTAATTATGATGAGAATGCCCAGTGCGAATTTCATTCTGGAACACCGGGGCATAACATTGAGGGCTGTAGAGCATTCAAGAATGTTGTACAGGATCTGGTAGACTCCAAGGCTATTAATTTTGCACCGTCACCGAATGTTAATGCTAATCCCATGCCGGCGCATGGTCGGGCGATGGTGAGTGCAATTACTGAAGATTCGGATCACGCCTATGCGGTAGGTGAAGAAACTGACAGTGACTGCAAGTTCAATGGTTGGATAAAGCCGTGCGCACCAGGGATGGGAATCCAGAACTGGAAGGCCTAACAGATCAGCACTGTCACTCATCCGGAAGAGTAATGATTTTCTGTTTTCAGTTTTATCTGCATGAAAGCCATACGTGTTGCCCGACACGTAATGGTCCATTGTAAGGGCCACCTCATGTTTAAATTTGCATTTTCTGCATCATTAATAAATGGATGTTTTTCAGTCAAAAAGCGGTGTTCCCTGTTTTTCATTTATTTTTGCAGTTTAAAAACAAATAAAAATGGCAATGTTTATTTCATTTTTCTCTTTTTTTGATTTGTCTCGTCCCGACTTCGAAAAATAATTCTCCGGATCTCGTTGATAACAATTTGGTTACCCCTCATATGACTTCGACAATCCGAGCAATCAGGCTGAAGAAGAAGGCAAAGAAGATTGTGATCTACTGGAATTAACCAGGTTGTTGAGACAAGAGGAGAAGGTGATTCAGCCGCCCGAGGAGCGGGTTGAGATTGTTATTCCACGCACCGCCGAGGTCAGGAAGGAGATGAAAATTAGAGCCGCTTCAGAGGCGAATCGAGAGCAAAATGGTAGCCTTGTTGAAGGAGCAGGTGGACGCATTCACTTGGTCATGTCAGGATATGCCAAGGTCGAATACCGGTGTCGTTGTGCACAAGCTCCCATAGAAAGGAGACTGTCCTCTAGAGAAGCGAAACGCCAGTACCTGTATCAGAGAGCCATGGTGACTTTGTTTCATGATATGATTCATCATGAAATCGAATGCTATGACATGATAGCAAAGTCCCAAACAGGAGAGGGGCATCTGGCAGATCTGGCCAAGTTATTTGACAGGAGAAGATAATTCAAACTGAGGTTGAATTCGAATCAGTGCACTATCAGAGTGTGGTCCGGTAAATCGTTGGGGTTCATTATAAGTGTCAGAGAGGAATCGAGGTTGCTCCTGCTTAAAAAAAAAAAAAATGCCTAAACCGAGAAAGAAAAAGAGAGGTTTGTGGTTTCTTAGAAAGATTGAACTACCTGTCATGGTTCACATCTCATCTAACAGCCACGTGTGAACCTATATTCAAGATGTTGAAAAAAAAAAGATCAAACGGTCAGGTGGAATAATGATTGCCAAGGGGCATTGAAAAAATAAAAGGATAAGTTGCAGGAACCTCTGATTCTGATACTTCCTGTGGAGGGAGAAATTGTTAATCTGTACTTGACGGCCTTCGAGGGGTCTACGAGGTGTATTGGGTCAGCATGACGCGTCTTGTCGAAAAGAGCATGCAATTTACCTTAGCAAAAAGTTTACCGACTGTGAAACAGTACATTCACTGTTCGAGGAAACTTGATGTACTTTGGCATAGGCTGCTCGCCGACTGAGACAGTATATGCTGATTCATACCACTTTGTGGATTCCAAGATGGATCCGATCGAGTATGTGTTTGAGAAGCCAGCATCGACCGGACGGGTTGCGGGAGAGCAAAAGAATGTTGACTGATTTGTGATCCGCTCAGAAAGCAATCAAGGGGTGTATTGTCTGATTACATCTCTCTGCAACCCGTGAGGTTATCAACCGATGAAGTTTGAGTTCCCTGATGAGGACATCTCGAGGTACTCAAATCGAAAGATTGAGAGTGACCGATCCCGGAGGAGGGGCCTGACCCCAAATCCGAACGGATTCTGATGTCTGATGGGGAGGTTAAGGAGAATAAGATTTTGTTGCCCGGATAACGTTGAATACACCAACGACGGTGTGATTGAGTAGGAAACTGGTATCCTGGGTATTGATCTTCGGTGTATCTACTGGGGCAACTCCTTTCTCATTGGTGTATGGGATGGAGGCAGTATTACCTGTTGAGGTTCAGATTCCCTCTTTGAGAGTCCTGATGGACGTGGAGTTGCAAGAGGCTGAATGGGTAAGGACCCGGTATGAAGAGTTGAGCCTGATTGAGGAAAAGAGGCTAGCAGCCATCTGTCATGGGCAGTTATATCAGCAGCGGATGAAACGTGCTTTTGACGAGAAAGTACGACCTCGGGTGTATCACATGGGTGATATGGTGCTGAAAAGGATCCTTCCTCCTCAAAACGATAGAAGGGGCAAGTGGACGCCGAATTATGAAGGTCCATTCGTGGTCAAGAAGGTTTTCTCTGGCAGAGCCTTGTTGTTAACGACCATGGATGGCGAGGATTTTCCATCCCCTGTGAATGCGGACGCAGTTAAAAAATACTTCGTATAAATTGACCCGCTGGACGAAAAGAATAAAATAGTCCAGGCAAAAATGGGCATCCCGGCGAACCAAAAAACAGAAAGAAAGGTTCGGGCAAAAATTAGGGATATAAAAAGGGAAAAATGTACACCCGGCAAGTCGAAAACCTGAAAAGGCGACTTGGGCAAAAATGGGTATCCCGGTGGACTGAAAACCCGAAAGGGCGGTCCAGGCAAAAGAGGGATTGAAACGAACAACTGCGTCTAGCATGATCGTTTGCGCTTTGGTTAAAGCATCACGGATAATACCCGGTAGGGATCAGTCGGAATCGTCTTGTTCAGAAGGCAGAAAGCATGGAGAGTCTGAGGACATATGGGGTGTAACCGAGTTGGAACTCGATGAGATCGCGGTTTCACATTGCCATTAGGGTAGATTTTTCCTTTTGCGCAATTACCTCTTTTCAGGAATTGCTTCCTTTTGTATTGCTCATTTGAGACACACTTTTCCAATCAATAAAATGCATATTCAGTCAAATAATTTTGTTTTTGTTTTTCATTACCGCTTTGATTGCAAAAACATCCAGATATTTTTGATAAAGAATCTTGCATTTTAACACATACAGGTTCCTTCCAATGCATGTCTATAAGATTGAAAGCTTGAAATCTTATTTGGAAGGTTGAGTGACCCAAGTGTTGAAATCTTGACACGCCTGGGGCACGGTTTTATCTAACGATCTGTTTTGCAGGAACTGTTAGATATTCTTCACTCACTTGCAGGTTGTGATGTGGAAGCTTTGTAATAGATCCCCAGAGAGTTCGCTCAGGAACTAATGAATGGAAAAACGACGAAGTGACGTTGCGGCGTACGACGATCCTTGATGGTAATCAAGAAGACTCTTCAAAGTCGGAAGGTTTGAAAGGTTGTAGAAATTCCCCGCAGAGTCCGCTCAGGGACGAGTGTATGAAGAAAGGACGGAGAGACGAGAGACGTCCGACGACCCTTGAAATTAACCAAGAAGACTCTTCAAAGTCGGAAAATTGAAATTTCTGTATAAATCCCAGGAGTACGTTTCTCGTCGAGCGCGGGGCGATTTGGAATACAAGATGATGGAGCAGAAAAGGTCCAGACGAGTCGGGGAATTCTCAAAAGTGGAAAGGTGATACGAGTATTGGAGGTAGATACCGTGGTTCGATGAGTCGACGGGTGTTCTGTGCCAATTATTCTCATTTCCCAGCTAGGTCCCCAAGCAGAGTCATAGGACTAGCTCCCCCAGCAGATCCAAGGTCTGTGAATTCCCCAGCCGAGTTAAGATGGTTATCCCCGACAGGTTCAAAATGGTGTTTCCTTAGCAGCTAGGCCAGAAGGTTGCTACCCCCCGAGTGGAGCGGGTCTTTTTCAAAGAAAAAATCTCCAGCAGTGTTCATCCTACTAGTGGATTGAACAAGTTCCCGTAGCGGACGAATTTCTGCATCCACAACTGAGCTGATTCTACCTATGGATTGCAGGGGTTGTCCCAGCGGAGTAGTATGCGGTTCCCTAGCAGGGTCAGAATGGTTATCCCCAGCCGGTGGTAGAGTGATGCATCCCCAGTTGAGTCGGGAGATTGCTATTCCCCTAGCAGAGTCTCTGTGAGAATTTCCCCAGTAAAGTCGACAGGTATCTGTGAGGTTTTTTCGAAGCAGAGTTGGGATCGATATCCCCAGCAAGTCAAAAACTGTTGTATCCCCACAGAGTGTTGGTGGTGCTTATCCCCAGCAGTTTCTCGAGCGGATTGGGTGCAAAGGAGGTTCTTCCCCAGCAAGGGTTACCTTTTCCCAACAGCAGTGCTATTCCCCAGCAGGGTGGAGATTGGAGTAATGACGAGTTCCTCAACGGAGTGTCTCGTGCTCCCCAGCAGAATCCCTTGAGGGGGACGTTTTTATGCATTCATCATGTAGCGTAAGCATAGCATATTGCATAGAAAAATAATAAATCGCATAGCATTTCCATAATTATGGAGCATTACGCAGAAAAAGATCATGCATCATTGTTGCAAGCATAAGCTAGTCTCAGACCGTGGTTATTGTTTGAGAAGTGGTTGTGTCAGACAGTGAAGGTGTTACTCCGAAGAGTTCAGCATCGTGATTGAATCAAGGTGTTCCCCAGTAGTGCGATATTGGAGGAAATGTTTCCGTCGGGCCGAGATGGGAATGGAGATTGGAGGATGTTACGCGATCAGCGCGATTCGAGCCGTGGTTACCGCTTGAGGATTGGTTTTGCCGGATAGTGAATACGATACTCCGAGGAGTTCAGCATTGTGAGCAACGGTATTTCCCAGTCATTGTTTAATGTCTGGTCGAGTTTTCTTTGGTGTCAGTAAACATCATCATTCGATGTCCAGTAAACGTCGAGTTTTTTCCCAGTCATTGTTTAGTGTCTGGTCGAGCTTTCTTTGGTGTCAGTAAACATCATCATTCGATGTCCAGTAAACGTCGAGTTATTTCCCAGTCATTGTTTAATGTCTGGTCGGTCATCCTTGTTTGATGTCCTGTCAACATCATTGTTTGATGTCCTGTCAACATCATTGTTCGATGTCCTGTCAACATCCTTGTTTGATGTCCTGTCAACATCATTGTTTGATGTCATGTCAACATCCTTGTTTGATGTCCTGTCAACATCCTTGTTTGATGTCCTGTCAACATCATTGTTTGATGTCATGTCAACATCCTTGTTTGATGTCCTGTCAACATCATTGTTTGATGTCCTGTCAACATCCTTGTTTGATGTCCTGTCAACATCCTTGTTTGATGTCCTGTCAACATCCTTGTTTGATGTCCTGTCAACATCCTTGTTTGATGTCCTGTCAACATCATTGTTTGATGTCATGTCAACATCCTTGTTTGATGTCCTGTCAACATCCTTGTTTGATGTCCTGTCAACATCATTGTTCGATGTCCTGTAAACATCATTGTTCGATGTCCAGTAAAACATCGAGTTTTCTCCCAGTCATCAGTCAGTGTCTGGTTGAAGGTGTTACTCTAAGGAGTCTAGCATCATGACGTCAGATCAGCAGTGTTCCCCAGTAGTGCGATATTGGAGGAAATTTTTCCGTCAAGCAGAGATGGAAATGATATCAGAAGATGTTACGCGATCAGCGCGATTCCGGGGTTCAAATGGAGAAAAGGAGATGTTGCGACATTTTCTGGAGATCGGGGTTCAATCAGAGAAGAGTATATGCTGAGGCATTTTCTGGGGTTCAAATGGAGAAAAGGAGATGTTGCGACATTTTCTGGAGATCGGGGGTTCAATCAGAGAAGAGTATATGCTGAGGCATTTTCTGGGGTTCAAATGGAGATAGTGTTGAAGATTATATCCAGGATGAGGTCCTTGGGATTATCTTCTGTTCATGTGTCACCTTAGACTTTGGCGGATGCCAGTGGAGGTCGTTACGGGTGTCTTCGGAAGAAGAGATGCACATGTTACCTTCCTTTTGTGAAGGTGCACCCTCTGTTATGTCGCCCTCAGAGTGGTGTTTGGTGTTATTTCCGGCGTTGCCAGCGGAATTATCACGAGAGATTGGAGAACGGGGTTCAAATGAAGATGGAGTTGAAGATTACATCCGGGATGAGGTCCTTAGGATCGTCTTCTGTTCATGTGTCACCTTAGGCTTTGGCGGATGCCAGTGGAGGTCGTTATAGGTGTCTTCTGAGGAAGAGATACACATGCTACCTTCCGTTGTGAAGGGTTACCCTCTGACATGTCGCCCTCAGAGTGGTTTGGTGTTAGTTCCGTCGTTGCCAGCGGAATTATCACGAGAGATTGGAGAAAAGGAGGTGCTGAGGCATTTTCTGGGGTTCAAATGGAGAAAAGGAAATGTGGATACATTTTCTGGAGACGGGGTTCAAATGGAGAAAAGGAAATGTGGATACATTTTCTGGAGAACGGGGTTCATTCTGGTGATCGAGAGTTATCGTCAGGCGACTGGGGTCCAAATCGGAGAATGGGGTCCATTTATTTTGGCAAACAGGAGAATGGGGTTCAAATGCAGAGATCTGAGGGTCGTTTGCGCAGAGAAAATTTCGGGGTTCAAGAAAATGAAAAAAGGGCAGAGAAAATTTCGGGGTTCAAGAAAAGCATGAAAAAAGAAAGGAATAATAATCCCGAGCGGATGAGTGGTGTTCGGGCCATGGTTATCCCTGCGTTACCATTTATTTTGGTACCCAGGTCGATGTGTCGAGTTTGTTTCTTCGCCGATGCTGACAGGCGTTGTTAATTATTTTTCCCATCAGAGTGCAAATTGTTCGTCTGTTCTTGGTATTCAATCACTCTTCATCCTGATCATCCGAAAGCCGAGGCTATTTCGTATCGACAGGTTCACAGTGGATTGAATAGGGGCAGCTGTAACACCTCAAAATTTGCCCTCCTCTCTTGGGACTAGCATTAACATAGAGCATATCATTTTAGGTCATTAGGCATTTTATATTGCATATCATGTGGTTACATTGTGCAAGCTATCCTCCCAAGTCTTGATCAGAAGATGAGGAAGTCAAAGTGCAAGCCTAGGGTTTATTGACTGATCATGGGCCATCTGAGGATTGGGCTGTGAATTAGGGTTTTGTGATTCTCAAGGGTATTGGTCTTCATATTGATTGAATTGATACATCATCATCATCATGGTTTGGTGTCATCAGGAGATTGAAGAAGATTCCTTGAGATTAGGGTTTTGACCACTGGTCAACCCTAATCTGTTGTATTGGGCCAATCAAGGCATAATCAGAAGATGAGGTTCATGATGGTTTTGAGGATCATTCTAGGATTATATTGTGATTATTGAAGTTAGGGTTTCATGCTTGAGCCATTTCAGTTGGAGATTGGGGCTCAGATTGATCTATGCATTGCCAAATTCATCTATCAGATGAAAAAGTCGAATGTGGTCAACTGTACATGATCTGAGGGATTTGGAGGTGGAAATGAGTTGGATACACTTCATTTGTGTTGGAACAAGTGTTATATGGCATCTCAAAGCTTAAGAATGAAGAAAATCAAGTCAGGACAAAAACTGCCAAAAATAGAAAGTGACTTGTAATTGAAGTTTCCAAAAATGGAAAGTTTTGGACCTTAAAGCCACGTGTCCTAGGAAGCTTCAAATGAAAATTTGTTCAACATGAAAGTTGTAGATCTTGTTCTCACCTTTCCAAAAAGTCCAAGAACTTGAGAATCCCATGTATGGTTGGAAAGTTATGGCTCAGTGAAATTCAAAAATGACCTGTAATCAGGAGGCCATAACTTCCACATACTTTGTCCAAATTGCAAGTTCTTTATATGCACAAACTCCATTTGACATGTACTTTCATGGTGCATCATTGTATTTGTCCAAAAATGGCCAAGGCAAAAAGTCACTTTTCAACTGGACAGCTGAATTGGACCAGGGGCAAAATTGTCCAACTCTCAAAATAATTGGAATTTTTGAATGGGACTTTTTCCAACACCTCAGGAATGGCATTTTAAGTTTGTTTGAATCATCACTTCATGGCCAAGGTATATGGTTTGAGATTTGGTTTGAAAAATGGAAGTGTGAAAATGGACAAAATGCAAACACATGGTGATTTTGAGATTTAAGCAACCAATGAGCATGAGGCAAGTTTCTACAGCTCACATATGATAATTGGAAGGTGTATGTGCTGTCAAAACAGATGGCATGAGCTGGCATAGTGAAATACCATTTTTACCCCTCACTTGAAATAACCATTTTCACTTAGCAATGCATTTTGGTTAATCACACACTTAAGCATGGATTAAGGACCCATATATAAACTTAATCATCTTCATAATCATAACAGAATGCACAATTACCAAGTTTGGATCTGAAATCTCTCAAACTCTTCCAAAATCATCAAGAACTCAAGAATCTTCAACTTCCTCAAACTTCCTCAAGAATTGATCAAATTTCGAATTTCTTTTTGTGTTGATCCTACATCACATTCCTCTTCATCTGTTCGTGGTCATCATCATCCATTACCACACCAATTGCAACTGTTCAACATCACCTCATCAATGGCAAATCCGGATTGTGGACACTAGGAGTGGAAGTAATTGAAACGGAGCATAGCATTCATCTTCCTGAAGCTTGCTGCGTTGCTGTTTTGAGTTCATAAGCTTGGAAACATCACGAATCACTGCTGCATTTCCAGGTTAGAGGTTTTTCGAATCTCATGTTTCTTTGATTGTTCATATGCGTTTGAAAGAGCTTGCAACGTAGATTACAAAGATGCTTTTAGATTTTCAAATGATCAACTGTAGCTTAGTAAATCTAGGTTTGAAGTTTGGATCTAAAACCCTAGATCACTCGATTCTTGAGATTTAGGAAGTGTTAGGTTGATTGGAGCTCACATTCGTGTTCCACATGTTGTAACGGTTCGAACGGATGTATTCTCGTGTGTTTTGGTTAGGTTTTGTGGAATGCGTGTTCTTGAGCCATTGTTGAGTTTTCTGGAAATTTCATGCTGAAAGTGATGAAGTTAACATGTTTGATCCGTGGAATCGTTTGAACTTTCAAATTACATGTTTCCCTCCCGCGCCAAATTAATTACGAAATTGCCATTACTAATTCCTTTAATTTAATTTGTTTAATTCTAAAAAATTCCATATCACATAAAAAAATTCATAAAAAATTGTAGAAAATTCATAAAAATGTGAGGATTTTTTCTATGGCTTTGTTGACTTGTGTAGGATTTTTTTGACCTATTGGTCAAAGTTGTGCTTGGCAAATATTTTATTTGACCTAGGGTTTCTAATGTATGTCACATTTTGATACATTTTGGCAATTTGATCATGAAATACTCATATCATAAAATAAATGGCTGAAAATTTTTGTGGTGGTTCTTGACTCATTGAGGATTATTTATATGTAAATTTCATGAATTTTTGATACCTGGTCAGAGAGCAGCAAATTTTGGAACTTAGGTGTGACAATTTGTGTCACACCTCATTATGTCAACTTGCTGGATTTTTTTGAGTGGCATATACTTGTTGGAATGAAATGAAATTTCGCATGATGGTTGATTAACATGTTGAGATACTATATGAATTTTTGTGGAATTTTACATTGCATTTTCAATTTGATCATGATTTTTCATCTCTGTTGGTCAAAATTGCAAGTCCATGTGACATAGGTTGGTAGAATGGATGTGAAATCTTCATGTGGTATTGTATGGTCATGAAATTTGATATGCATGAACTAGACACATTTTAGGACCTCCCTGTTTTGGTCTCATCCATTTCTTTTTTGTTTTCAATGAGATATGAATTTTTGAAGTGGATGTATGCATTGATGTTGTGAATTGAAGCATGAGATTGTGTCTGTTTTTGTTGATTTTCATTGACATGGTTACATTTGCCCAATTGAGCTCAAATTTGACATGGTAGACCTTGATTATCCCCTGTTTAGGTGTATTTAATTTGAGAATTTTTGGATGTGTTTTGATATGGATTTGAATGCAATACTCCTGTTGGTATGTTTGATGCTTCATATGAACCAATGTGCCTTGTTTTGTGCATAGAATGAGCATAATGAATGATATAAACATGAGACCAATGATGTTTGCTCTTGTTTGATGTTAATTTGAATTTGGTTTGAAGATACCTTGCTGTTTGAGATTTTTTCTTGCTTTTGGACCCTAGGCTTGGCCTAGTGGTCTAGTTGCTAATGTTTGCTTGATTTTTCAGGTTCAAAAAGCAATGTGCATGGAGAATGATCCAAATCAATTTTAATTGATGTTGTTGATGTTTGTATACTAACATAACTTGGTTTTGTAGGTTGTGGAGCTTGGGGCTTAAGCTTTGAGCTTGCCTTGTGTTGTGCATAGTTTGTTTAAACTGATTGATTGTACATTTGTTGTTTATGGTTTGTCTGTCTGAGTACTGACTGTGTTTGATTGTTTCCAGGTACTTTAGTTGCTCAGTTCCTTGTGAACTATTGCTTTGTTTTGCTTAAGCAACTTGCATTTGAGGTATAACCTTCTTACTTCATGTAGTCTGGAGACCCGGCTGTTACCGGGCCGGGCAAATTGTCTGAAGTCCTCCTTAAGAGGCAATGATTGTGTATGTTTATTTTTCAAGCCCAAGCAGGAAAAGTCCTTCAAGTAAGGCAATTGGTGGAAGGTAGGGACAAGCAACCTGTCCCCCACTATTCAGTGAGTCTTCTCCTTGCTCCCATTACATGGTTGTAGCATTGAGATCAAAAGCCCAAGATCTGTTGAGTCAGTGTCTTCGAGTATAGAAGGGTTCCCCTATTCTGGACCCATGCTCATTTGTCAGCTCTCCCTGGTTAGGGATAAGAGCTGTGAGGTCTGATCCTCACTTCATCCTATCATCTGCTTCACCTTAGCCTCGTAATGGCAAGGTTAAGAGCAAACACAGCCTGTACAGACGACTTGCTTAGGCAGTCAAACCTGATTGATTGAGCCCCCTTGTTTGGTTATAGTGGGTGCTATGTGAATATCTGATTGTTATGTTTGTGTTGATTGAGATGCCCGTTCTCATTTGATGATATATGAATGTATGCTTGTGTGCTAGCTTCTTTCCTGGTTAGGTTAGTTTGCTTATGCAAGTAGGATAGAAAACCGAACTTAGGGTTAACGATGCATGACAACATTAGGCTCGAGTCTCAGCTCCCTAGTTGTGTGTCTTTCCCCGGTTTCTGGTTAGCAATTCAGTCCCTTTCAGGGGAACTACATCGCCCTGATCCTCGTTCCAGACGAGGTATGTAGGCAGGTGGTCGTGCGAGACCACTCCGGGCAACCTTTTTCTTTTTTGTGTGTGTTTGTTTGTTATCTGATTGTGTGTTTGGCTCGGATGCCGACGTAAGCCCAGTGATTGGCAGTCGGGCTCCACGTTTGCCCTTTTGAGTGTGTTTTGGTTCGGATGCCGACGTAATTCCATCCAGTGGTTGTCGGGCTCCATGTTTGCCACCCTTGCTTGTTTGTATGTTTTGTGTTGTTTGGCGTGCGTAAGCCGAACTACAGTGGCTCTGATTCTTGTTCCAGACAAGATATGTAGGCATAAGGTGCGATACCTTATCGAGCTCCCTTCTCTTAATCCCCACTTGCGTTCCCCGTGTGTGTGTGTGATGTTTAGCAACCTTTTCTTTATTCTAGGACGTGGATCCCGTCGAGTACGACGGACGTGAGGGGTGCTAATACCTTCCCCTTGCGTAACCGACTCCCGAACCTTTTCTCTCTGGTCGCGAGACCATGTCTTTCCAGGTTTCTCTGAGCGTTTCCTTTCCCTATCTTGGGATAAATAACGTTTAGTGGCGGCTCTGTGTGTTTTTATTTTCGAGTCTCGCCGGTTGATTTTTCGCAGGATGCGACAGCTGGCGACTCTGCTGGGGAAATCCGATGTAGACCTATGCTGGTCCATCTTCCCTAAGCGAGTCCTTCCTAGCGTTTTAGGATTGGTTTGGGTTGCTTGTGGTGTTATTTATTGCATTTATTATTCTAACCAGCGTGTATCTATATTTGCATTAATGTCTGCATGCATCATACTATCATGTCGCCGTCCTCTGTACAGGTGGTTCCTCTGTTTTGGGGTGGGAGTTACTCGAGGTAAAAGGCCCAATACCCAGGCTATGAGTGAAATCTAGGAAACCTAGGAATAGAGTGATGCATGGGAAGCGGGTGGTATGGCGCCACTTAGCGGAACATTGACATCACGAGCAGTTCAGACCCTGGTGGGATATTATCGTTACATACTTTGGGTGTGTATATGATGGTATTCTGCGAAAGGTTATTTATGCTGCGTTTCTTTCGACTTTACCCTGGCCTAGATGACACCCGTGAGTGGGGAGGGAATGATCATTTTAACAGGTACAGATGGTGATTGATGGTGACTCGAATGGTGACTTTTTGTTCCGTGGATCCGAGTCATATTTATAAGTCGGATTTATGGCCGTTTATTTGTGAGACGCCGGAGTGCTGTCCGTGATTTATCAGTGGGGATCCGTTTATTTCAGGATTCCCCGGGCCGATTCAGATGGTCGCGAATGTCTGCTCAGAGATTGATGATGATGATGATGATGTATCTGTCTTCCGTTTATTTCGGAACCCTTGAGTAGGATTTGTGGTTAGTCAGACTTCAGATGGTCGTGATCAGTCCACGGATCCGAGTTGTGGGTCAGAGCAACAGATGATCAGATGACTTGGAGGATGGCCCATTGCATTCATCTGCATCATTCTCATTTTGCATTCATCTGCACCTAACCTACGTCTAGCCATATGGGGAGTATTATGGATTGAGAATCTGGTTGAGAGACACCTGGATGTCAAAATGTTATCTGTCTCGATGAAATCAGGATCGAAGGACAGAAGTTTCCTCATATGGATAGACGTTGCATTCATGCATATTAACCTGTTTGCTGTTTTGCAGGAATCATTGCTCGCGCTCGTAGAGTCATCCCTTTGCACTCAACTCGTCCTCACAGATACTTCACCAGACACAACACTCCTCGACTGATGGATCTCCCAAGTACTGATCTCCTCGAGCTGAAGGACAAGATGACTGAGCTGATCAACATCATGCAGGGTTTTGCAGTTGATCAGAAAGCTTTGGCTGACAAAGTTGAGAAGCTTGAGCGGGCCTCAGCTGCTAACAGTGTTGTTAATCTGGATGGTGTCTCCAATCAGGGGCTGGGTGGATCCAGAGACGGTGAAAAAAGAGCAACTGTGGGTTTGATGAATGACAATGCTGCTGGTTTCGGTGCTGCTACAGGTGGTCAACCTGGTCTGGGGCATAATCTGAAGGATAATTTTGTGCCTCCGTTCTATGGGTTTGATGAAGATCAAGAGGAGGACCGAGAAGCTGAGCAATTTTCCATGCATAATGAGCCCTTCGGTCAATATGGTGCTCAACCACAGGACAAAGAGATTCAGTTGCTGGCTGAAAAGGTAAGGGCTCTGGAAAGCCATGCTACTCCCGGATTTGTCAACATGTCGAATGTAACACCCCAAATAAAGAAAAAAGAATTATTTAATTAAGTTGATAATATAATTATTAATTTAATTAAATAAATTGGATTATTGGATTATTATTATTATTATTATTATTATTTTGGAATAATAATAATTGGAATATATATATAAGTGGGAATAAAGAAAAGGGTTTCATTCTTAACAAAGAAATTTCACGTGAAACTCAGAGAAGCTGCAGAGAAGAGGAAAAAGGGCAAAGAGCCGAAAAGCACGGTTGAGGAACGGAAAAGCTAAAGCTTAGAGAATTGCCGGATTATCTCAGGTAAGGGGGGTTTATCGTCGGTTAACGGGTATTATAGATTAACATGTCATGGGTAGTGATAAGCCGTTAAATTAACCCTAATTGGGACTGTATATGCTGAAATTGACGTTGAATAAACCGTGTTAAAAACTGTAAATTGAATTGATAGCTGTGTGGGTCGTAAATGTTAGACTATGGCACGAATCCCGATTAAAAACTTGATTCGGCACTACTAAATTAAAGACAAATTAGGTTTTCTTAGAAAGGGTTTTAGATGCGGAAGCGGCCGGAAAACCTGATCTGCGTGAAGCTGACGGAACTTGGAATAACTCAGAAAAACTGAGTCTGCGCGCGAGCGGTCGACCATAGGGTCGGCGTGCGCTGACCCGTGGGACATGCGCCGACTGCATGCGTCGACGCAAGGCATTTTGGCGCCGACCCGTGAGTTAAGCGTCGACCCCATGCGTCGACGCAAGGGGCCTTTGCGCCGACTCCCTCCAGTTGAGCAGAGTCTTTGCAGTATGGAAAAATAGTTGATTTTATGTTGTGAATGCAATTGGTAGCTGGCCTATTGTAGTTAATTTCGATGAATAAATTATTGGGGTTATGTGTGAAAAGTTGATGTAGATATGGTGAAAAGTTGAATATAAGTTGCTTCGTTGAAAATACTGAATTGTAGGCCGATGAGCCAAAGTTGATTTTAAGTTGTTGTTGTTGAAAAAGCTGTTATGTTGTCGTTGTTATATTGTTGTTGAAGTTTCAAGTCGTACATGACATATACATTCATATGCATTAAGTCGGGGCTTTTGCTCACACCACGTTGGCCTGGATTGGCAAAAAAATTATGGGGCTTTTGCTCACACCACGTTGGCCTGGATTGGCAAAATTTTAAGTTGAAAGTTGAAGGCTTATGCCTTGATGCCCACTAAACTGGCAATGATTTTCAGTTGGGAGTTTTACTCCAAATGGTACCACATGCATGAAGAGTCGAGTCTCATTGAGTTGCATTTTATGTTGTTATTGAGTTGCATTGTATGTTGTTATGGAGTTGTATTGACGTTGTGATTGAGCACGATATTTTAGTTGATATGTCGTAAATGACTGCAGGATATAATTAGGGTGATTTAACGTGTAGAATTACTTAACATAACATGATAAATTATAATATTTGTTATATCGATTGAGGAACTCACCCTTACAGCAATATTTTTCAGGTAACGAGCAGTGAGTGAGTAGAAGCTAGTGCTCGGAGTCTAGTGTGGTTAGAGGGTCATGCTCTGATAGATGTAACATCGGGACGGGATGTTTTACCTGTTGAATAAATGTTAATTTTAAGATATTACAGTTGTTGAATGATTTTATCCGCTGCGTATTTTGCAAGGAGTTTTATGTTGAATTAAATAATGAGCATGACTGCTTTTATGTTGAAATTTTGTGAAGAAGTTGTTATGTGACACCCTTGAGTTGCAATATTTACTCTGATATGTATGAATTATTTGTTGTTGTTTTAATTAAATATTTGGGGTATTTAGAAGGGTGTTACATTAGTGGTATCAGAGCAGGTTGGTCCGTCCGGCCAGTTGTCGTGTCGTTTTGTCTAACAATTGTGTATTGTTACCAATCTAACTTTAAGTTGTGTTGTATTGATAAGTTGAAATGGCTGGAAGGAATGACGCTGCAATGGCTGCCGCAATGCAAGCAATGGCACAAGCTGTGCAGAACTTGCCAAATGCTGGTGGGGATGCTGGATCACGTAGCTTGGCGACTTTTCAGAGAGAGAACCCGCCGGTGTTTAAAGGAAAGCATGATCCAGATGCAGCCTTGGGATGGTTGAAAGAGATTGAGAGAATCTTCCGTGTTATGGATTGTACTCCAGCTCAGAAGGTTCGGTATGGTACTCACATGCTAGCAGTCGAAGCTGATGACTGGTGGCTAGAGACTCACGAGAGGTTGACCGCGGCAGGTGAAGTCGTTACTTGGGATGTATTCCGTAGGGAATTTCTGAGGAAGTATTATCCAGAGGATGTCCGTGGTAAGAAGGAGATTGAATTCCTTGAGCTGAAGCAAGGAAACATGTCTGTCACGGATTATGCTGCGAAATTTGTGGAGTTGTCCAAATTTTATCCTCATTACACTGGTGCTGGTGCTGAATTTTCAAAGTGCATCAAGTTTGAAAATGGATTGCGCTCTGAAATTAAGAAGGCTGTTGGGTATCAGAAGATACGCATTTTTACTGAGTTGGTTGATAGCTGCAGGATATTTGAAGAGGACAATAATGCTCATTACAAGATTGTCAGTGATCGCAGAGGCAAGCAACATCAAAACCGTGGCAAGCCGTATGATGTTCCAGCTGGAAAAGGGAAACAAGTAGCTGCTCCGGCTCAGAGGACTAGTAGGGGAGGTGCTCCTACTGGTATAGTTTGCTTCAAATGTGGTCAGGCTGGTCATAAGAGTAATGTATGTACTGCTGAAGTGAAGAGGTGTTTTCGCTGTGGTAAGACTGGGCATGCAATAGCTGATTGCAAGCACAAGGAAGTGATTTGTTTTAATTGTGGCGAAGAAGGGCATATTGGAAGTCAGTGTCGGAAGCCGAAGAAAGGGAATCAGTCAGGAGGCAAGGTCTTTGCTTTATCGGGTTCTGAGACTTCTGCAGATGATCGTTTGATCCGAGGTACGTGTTATATTAATGGCTTTCCTCTTGTAGCTATTATTGACACAGGTGCGACTCATTCCTTTATATCTTTGGATTGTGCTGTGAAACTTAAGTTAGAGATATCTGAGATGTTTGGAAGTATGGTAATTGATACTCCTGCGAAGGGTTCAGTGACTACTACTTCGGTTTGTTTAAATTGTCCTTTGAGTATTTTTGGTAGAGACTTTGGGATGGACCTAGTGTGTCTTCCACTAGCGCAGATTGATGTTATTCTGGGTATGAACTGGTTGGTGTTTAACCGAGTTTCTATCAATTGTTTTGATAAGACGGTAGTCTTTCCTGAGATTGAGGAAGGAAAGAGTTTGTTTCTATCAGCAAGGCAGGTGAATGAAGAAGTAGCTGATGGAGCAGAGTTGTTTATGCTGTTAGCAACTTTAGAGGCCAAGGATAAGATGGTGATTTGTGATCTAGCCGTGGTGCGTGATTTTCCTGATGTGTTTCCTGAAGAGGTGAATGAATTACCACCAGAACGCGAAGTGGAGTTCTCGATTGATTTGGTACCTGGTACTAGACCGATATCGATGGCTCCGTACCGTATGTCTGCTGTTGAGTTAACTGAATTGAAGAGTCAGTTGGAAGATCTGTTGGATAAGAAATTTATTCGTCCGAGTGTGTCACCGTGGGGTGCGCCAGTGCTATTGGTTAAGAAGAAAGAAGGTACTATGAGGTTGTGTGTGGACTACAGGCAACTGAATAAAGTGACGATCAAGAATCGGTATCCTTTACCGAGGATTGATGATTTGATGGATCAGTTGGTTGGTGCAAGTGTGTTCAGCAAGATAGATTTGAGATCTGGGTATCATCAGATACGTGTGAAGACTGAGGATATTCAGAAGACTGCTTTCAGGACAAGGTATGGACATTATGAGTATTCTGTAATGCCTTTTGGTGTAACTAATGCACCTGGAGTATTTATGGAGTATATGAATAGGATTTTCCATCCATACCTAGACAAGTTTGTTGTGGTATTTATTGATGATATTTTGGTGTATTCGAAATCGGAAGAAGAGCATGCTGAGCATTTGAGAGTGGTTTTGGAAGTTCTACGAGAAAAGAAATTATTTGCTAAATTGTCCAAGTGTGAATTTTGGTTAGAAGAGGTAAGTTTTCTTGGTCATGTGATTTCAAGAGGTGGTGTGACTGTTGATCCTTCTAAGATAGAAGCGGTATCTAAGTGGGAAGCTCCGAAGTCTGTTGCTGAGATTCGAAGTTTTCTTGGTTTGGCTGGTTATTATAGGAAGTTCATTGAAGGGTTTTCTAAGTTGGCGTTACCGTTGACGATGTTGACTAGAAAGGGGCAAGCATTTGTTTGGGACTCAAAATGTGAAGAAGGTTTCCAAGAGTTAAGGAGAAGGTTAACTACTGCTCC
Organism: Lathyrus oleraceus; assembly: GCF_024323335.1. Taxonomy (NCBI): domain Eukaryota; kingdom Viridiplantae; phylum Streptophyta; class Magnoliopsida; order Fabales; family Fabaceae; genus Lathyrus; species Lathyrus oleraceus. Next base: position 41,003,146 of record NC_066579.1, on the reverse strand, counting down.
TATTCTGACATTACCGAGTTCGTCGGAACCATTTGAAGTTTACTGTGATGCTTCATTGTTGGGTTTGGGTGGCGTGTTGATGCAGAATAAGCAGGTTATAGCTTATGCTTCAAGACAGCTGAGGATTCATGAGAGGAATTATCCGACGCACGATTTAGAGTTGGCGGCTGTGGTGTTTGTTCTGAAGTTATGGAGACATTACTTGTATGGGTCAAGATTTGAAGTTTTCAGTGACCATAAAAGTTTAAAGTATTTGTTTGATCAGAAAGAGCTGAATATGAGACAGAGGAGATGGTTAGAGTTTCTGAAGGATTATGACTTTGGTTTGAATTACCATCCGGGTAAAGCAAATGTAGTGGCTGATGCGTTGAGTCGGAAATCATTGCATATGTCTATGCTAATGGTTAAGGAGTTGGATTTAATTGAACAGTTTAGAGATTTGAGTTTGGTGTGTGAGAGTACTCACAATAGTGTTAAATTGGGAATGTTGAAGTTAACAAGTGGTATTCTGGATGAGATCAGAGAGGGTCAGAAATCTGATGTGCTTTTGGTTGATAAGTTGACTCTAGTGAGTCAAGGTCAAGGTGGCGAATTCAGAATTGATGAGACTGGTATTTTGAAATTTGGTAGTCGGGTGTGTGTTCCGGATGTTACAAAACTTAAGAAGAGTATTCTTGAGGAAGGACATCGTAGTGGGTTGAGTATTCACCCTGGAGCTACGAAGATGTATCATGATTTGAAAAGGTTATTTTGGTGGCCGGGAATGAAAAGAGAAATTGCAAGTTTTGTGTATTCCTGTTTGACTTGTCAGAAGTCAAAGATTGAGCATCAGAAGCCGTCTGGGCTAATGCAACCGTTGGCTATTCCAGAGTGGAAATGGGATAGTATCAGTATGGACTTTGTTTCTGGTTTACCGAGAACAAGTAAGAATTTTGAGGCTATTTGGGTGATTGTTGATAGATTGACGAAGTCGGCTCATTTCATTCCGATCAGAATGGATTATCCGTTAGAGAGGCTAGCTGAGTTGTATATTGAGAAAATTGTAAGCTTGCATGGTATTCCGTCGAGTATTGTTTCGGACAGAGATCCTAGATTTACATCGAAGTTTTGGGAAGGTTTGCAGAAGGCTTTAGGGACTAAGCTGAGATTGAGTTCTGCATATCATCCGCAGACTGATGGTCAGACTGAGAGGACGATTCAGTCATTAGAGGATCTTTTGAGAGCTTGTGTTTTGGAAAAGGGAGGTGTTTGGGATTGTTATTTGCCTTTGATTGAGTTTACCTACAACAATAGTTTTCATTCGAGTATTGGTATGGCACCGTTTGAAGCTTTGTATGGTAGGAGATGTCGGACACCGTTATGTTGGTATGAGTCCGGTGAGAGTGCTGTGATTGGACCGGAGATTATTCAACAAACTACGGAAAAGATTAAGATGATTCAGGAGAAGATGAGAATTGCTCAGAGTCGTCAGAAGAGTTATCATGATAAGAGGAGGAAGTCACTTGAGTTCCAAGAGGGGGATCATGTGTTTCTTCGTGTCACTCCGATAACTGGTGTTGGTCGAGCTTTGAAGTCGAAGAAGTTGACACCGCGATTTATTGGTCCTTATCAGATTTTGGAGAGGATAGGAGAAGTAGCCTATCGTATCGCTTTACCGCCGTCACTTGCGAATTTGCATGAGGTTTTTCATGTGTCTCAGTTGAGGAGGTATATTCATGATCCGTCGCATGTGATCCAAGTAGATGATGTACAGGTGAGAGATAACCTGACTGTTGAAACATCGCCTATGAGGATTGAGGATCGAGAGTTGAAGCAGTTGCGGGGTAAAGAGATTGCCTTAGTGAAGGTAGCTTGGGGAGGACCAGCAGGTGGCAATGTGACTTGGGAGCTGGAGAGTCAGATGAAAGAGTCCTATCCAGAGTTATTTGCTTGAGGTATGTTTTCGAGGGCGAAAACTCTTTTAGTGGGGGAGAGTTGTAACACCCCAAATAAAGAAAAAAGAATTATTTAATTAAGTTGATAATATAATTATTAATTTAATTAAATAAATTGGATTATTGGATTATTATTATTATTATTATTATTATTTTGGAATAATAATAATTGGAATATATATATAAGTGGGAATAAAGAAAAGGGTTTCATTCTTAACAAAGAAATTTCACGTGAAACTCAGAGAAGCTGCAGAGAAGAGGAAAAAGGGCAAAGAGCCGAAAAGCACGGTTAAGGAACGGAAAAGCTAAAGCTTAGAGAATTGCCGGATTATCTCAGGTAAGGGGGGTTTATCGTCGGTTAACGGGTATTATAGATTAACATGTCATGGGTAGTGATAAGCCGTTAAATTAACCCTAATTGGGACTGTATATGCTGAAATTGACGTTGAATAAACCGTGTTAAAAACTGTAAATTGAATTGATAGCTGTGTGGGTCGTAAATGTTAGACTATGGCACGAATCCCGATTAAAAACTTGATTCGGCACTACTAAATTAAAGACAAATTAGGTTTTCTTAGAAAGGGTTTTAGATGCGGAAGCGGCCGGAAAACCTGATCTGCGTGAAGCTGACGGAACTTGGAATAACTCAGAAAAACTGAGTCTGCGCGCGAGCGGTCGACCATAGGGTCGGCGTGCGCTGACCCGTGGGACATGCGCCGACTGCATGCGTCGACGCAAGGCATTTTGGCGCCGACCCGTGAGTTAAGCGTCGACCCCATGCGTCGACGCAAGGGGCCTTTGCGCCGACTCCCTCCAGTTGAGCAGAGTCTTTGCAGTATGGAAAAATAGTTGATTTTATGTTGTGAATGCAATTGGTAGCTGGCCTATTGTAGTTAATTTCGATGAATAAATTATTGGGGTTATGTGTGAAAAGTTGATGTAGATATGGTGAAAAGTTGAATATAAGTTGCTTCGTTGAAAATACTGAATTGTAGGCCGATGAGCCAAAGTTGATTTTAAGTTGTTGTTGTTGAAAAAGCTGTTATGTTGTCGTTGTTATATTGTTGTTGAAGTTTCAAGTCGTACATGACATATACATTCATATGCATTAAGTCGGGGCTTTTGCTCACACCACGTTGGCCTGGATTGGCAAAAAAATTATGGGGCTTTTGCTCACACCACGTTGGCCTGGATTGGCAAAATTTTAAGTTGAAAGTTGAAGGCTTATGCCTTGATGCCCACTAAACTGGCAATGATTTTCAGTTGGGAGTTTTACTCCAAATGGTACCACATGCATGAAGAGTCGAGTCTCATTGAGTTGCATTTTATGTTGTTATTGAGTTGCATTGTATGTTGTTATGGAGTTGTATTGACGTTGTGATTGAGCACGATATTTTAGTTGATATGTCGTAAATGACTGCAGGATATAATTAGGGTGATTTAACGTGTAGAATTACTTAACATAACATGATAAATTATAATATTTGTTATATCGATTGAGGAACTCACCCTTACAGCAATATTTTTCAGGTAACGAGCAGTGAGTGAGTAGAAGCTAGTGCTCGGAGTCTAGTGTGGTTAGAGGGTCATGCTCTGATAGATGTAACATCGGGACGGGATGTTTTACCTGTTGAATAAATGTTAATTTTAAGATATTATAGTTGTTGAATGATTTTATCCGCTGCGTATTTTGCAAGGAGTTTTATGTTGAATTAAATAATGAGCATGACTGCTTTTATGTTGAAATTTTGTGAAGAAGTTGTTATGTGACACCCTTGAGTTGCAATATTTACTCTGATATGTATGAATTATTTGTTGTTGTTTTAATTAAATATTTGGGGTATTTAGAAGGGTGTTACATCGAATATGGGATTGGTCGAGGGGATTGTGATCCCACAGAAGTTCAAAGCGCCTTCATTTGACAAATACAATGGGAATTCCTGCCCAGAAACTCATCTGCAAGCCTTTGTCCGCAAGATCTCGGCATACACTACAGATCAAAAGTTGTGGATGTACTTCTTCCAGGACAGTCTGTCTGGAGGATCCTTGGAGTGGTACACCAAGCTGAAATCTGCTGACATCAAGAGCTGGCAGGATCTGGGAGATGCATTCTTTAAACAATATCAGTTCAATGCTGATATGGCCCCGAGTCGTACCCAGCTGCAGGGTATGTCTCAGAAGAATAACGAGGGGTTTAAAGAATATGCACAAAGATGGAGGGAGTTGGCTGCCAGAGTTCAACCTCCGCTGGTGGATCGTGAGATGTCTGATCTCTTCATGGGTACCCTGCAAGGGGTTTTTGCTGAAAGAATGGTGGGTTGTCCCGTAACCAACTTTGCTGACATTGTGGTGGCTGGAGAAAGAATTGAAAGTTGGCTGAAAATGGGGAAGATTCAAGGTAGTGCTTCGTCATCAGGGTCGAAGAAGCCCTTCGGAAATGGCCAAAGGAAGAATGACGGAGAATCGAGTGCTGTGTATGCTCAGAGAGAACACGGTAGGGATCGTTACCACCAGCACGCTGCTGCTGTAACTATCCCTGCTGGTAATCAATCTGTACGACAGCAACGTCAGCCACCTCAACAGAGAGCCGGGTACCAGGTGAGGGGTAAAGGGGTTGATCGCCATTTTGACAAGCCGCCTGTGACATATGCTGTTTTGTTCAAGAAGCTGATGGATCTTGGGTTGGTTCAGCCGAGGGCGATGGTTCCGATGAGAACAGATCAGAGGCCTCCTAATTATGATGAGAATGCCCAGTGCGAATTTCATTCTGGAACACCGGGGCATAACATTGAGGGCTGTAGAGCATTCAAGAATGTTGTACAGGATCTGGTAGACTCCAAGGCTATTAATTTTGCACCGTCACCGAATGTTAATGCTAATCCCATGCCGGCGCATGGTCGGGCGATGGTGAGTGCAATTACTGAAGATTCGGATCACGCCTATGCGGTAGGTGAAGAAACTGACAGTGACTGCAAGTTCAATGGTTGGATAAAGCCGTGCGCACCAGGGATGGGAATCCAGAACTGGAAGGCCTAACAGATCAGCACTGTCACTCATCCGGAAGAGTAATGATTTTCTGTTTTCAGTTTTATCTGCATGAAAGCCATACGTGTTGCCCGACACGTAATGGTCCATTGTAAGGGCCACCTCATGTTTAAATTTGCATTTTCTGCATCATTAATAAATGGATGTTTTTCAGTCAAAAAGCGGTGTTCCCTGTTTTTCATTTATTTTTGCAGTTTAAAAACAAATAAAAATGGCAATGTTTATTTTCATTTTTCTCTTTTTTTGATTTGTCTCGTCCCGACTTCGAAAAATAATTCTCCGGATCTCGTTGATAACAATTTGGTTACCCCTCATATGACTTCGACAATCCGAGCAATCAGGCTGAAGAAGAAGGCAAAGAAGATTGTGATCTACTGGAATTAACCAGGTTGTTGAGACAAGAGGAGAAGGTGATTCAGCCGCCCGAGGAGCGGGTTGAGATTGTTATTCCACGCACCGCCGAGGTCAGGAAGGAGATGAAAATTAGAGCCGCTTCAGAGGCGAATCGAGAGCAGAATGGTAGCCTTGTTGAAGGAGCAGGTGGACGCATTCACTTGGTCATGTCAGGATATGCCAAGGTCGAATACCGGTGTCGTTGTGCACAAGCTCCCATAGAAAGGAGACTGTCCTCTAGAGAAGCGAAACGCCAGTACCTGTATCAGAGAGCCATGGTGACTTTGTTTCATGATATGATTCATCATGAAATCGAATGCTATGACATGATAGCAAAGTCCCAAACAGGAGAGGGGCATCTGGCAGATCTGGCCAAGTTATTTGACAGGAGAAGATAATTCAAACTGAGGTTGAATTTGAATCAGTGCACTATCAGAGTGTGGTCCGGTAAATCGTTGGGGTTCATTATAAGTGTCAGAGAGGAATCGAGGTTGCTCCTGCTTAAAAAAAAAAAAATGCCTAAACCGAGAAAGAAAAAGAGAGGTTCGTGGTTTCTTAGAAAGATTGAACTACCTGTCATGGTTCACATCTCATCTAACAGCCACGTGTGAACCTATATTCAAGATGTTGAAAAAAAAAAGATCAAACGGTCAGGTGGAATAATGATTGCCAAGGGGCATTGAAAAAATAAAAGGATAAGTTGCAGGAACCTCTGATTCTGATACTTCCTGTGGAGGGAGAAATTGTTAATCTGTACTTGACGGCCTTCGAGGGGTTTACGAGGTGTATTGGGTCAGCATGACGCGTCTTGTCGAAAAGAGCATGCAATTTACCTTAGCAAAAAGTTTACCGACTGTGAAACAGTACATTCACTGTTCGAGGAAACTTGATGTACTTTGGCATAGGCTGCTCGCCGACTGAGACAGTATATGCTGATTCATACCACTTTGTGGATTCCAAGATGGATCCGATCGAGTATGTGTTTGAGAAGCCAGCATCGACCGGACGGGTTGCGGGAGAGCAAAAGAATGTTGACTGATTTGTGATCCGCTCAGAAAGCAATCAAGGGGTGTATTGTCTGATTACATCTCTCTGCAACCCGTGAGGTTATCAACCGATGAAGTTTGAGTTCCCTGATGAGGACATCTCGAGGTACTCAAATCGAAAGATTGAGAGTGACCGATCCCGGAGGAGGGGCCTGACCCCAAATCCGAACGGATTCTGATGTCTGATGGGGAGGTTAAGGAGAATAAGATTTTGTTGCCCGGATAACGTTGAATACACCAACGACGGTGTGATTGAGTAGGAAACTGGTATCCTGGGTATTGATCTTCGGTGTATCTACTGGGGCAACTCCTTTCTCATTGGTGTATGGGATGGAGGCAGTATTACCTGTTGAGGTTCAGATTCCCTCTTTGAGAGTCCTGATGGACGTGGAGTTGCAAGAGGCTGAATGGGTAAGGACCCGGTATGAAGAGTTGAGCCTGATTGAGGAAAAGAGGCTAGCAGCCATCTGTCATGGGCAGTTATATCAGCAGCGGATGAAACGTGCTTTTGACGAGAAAGTACGACCTCGGGTGTATCACATGGGTGATATGGTGCTGAAAAGGATCCTTCCTCCTCAAAACGATAGAAGGGGCAAGTGGAAGCCGAATTATGAAGGTCCATTCGTGGTCAAGAAGGTTTTCTCTGGCAGAGCCTTGTTGTTAACGACCATGGATGGCGAGGATTTTCCATCCCCTGTGAATGCGGACGCAGTTAAAAAATACTTCGTATAAATTGACCCGCTGGACGAAAAGAATAAAATAGTCCAGGCAAAAATGGGCATCCCGGCGAACCAAAAAACAGAAAGAAAGGTTCGGGCAAAAATTAGGGATATAAAAAGGGAAAAATGTACACCCGGCAAGTCGAAAACCTGAAAAGGCGACTTGGGCAAAAATGGGTATCCCGGTGGACTGAAAACCCGAAAGGGCGGTCCAGGCAAAAGAGGGATTGAAACGAACAACTGCGTCTAGCATGATCGTTTGCGCTTTGGTTAAAGCATCACGGATAATACCCGGTAGGGATCAGTCGGAATCGTCTTGTTCAGAAGGCAGAAAGCATGGAGAGTCTGAGGACATATGGGGTGTAACCGAGTTGGAACTCGATGAGATCGCGGTTTCACATTGCCATTAGGGTAGATTTTTCCTTTTGCGCAATTACCTCTTTTCAGGAATTGCTTCCTTTTGTATTGCTCATTTGAGACACACTTTTCCAATCAATAAAATGCATATTCAGTCAAATAATTTTGTTTTTGTTTTTCATTACCGCTTTGATTGCAAAAACATCCAGATATTTTTGATAAAGAATCTTGCATTTTAACACATACAGGTTCCTTCCAATGCATGTCTATAAGATTGAAAGCTTGAAATCTTATTTGGAAGGTTGAGTGACCCAAGTGTTGAAATCTTGACACGCCTGGGGCACGGTTTTATCTAACGATCTGTTTTGCAGGAACTGTTAGATATTCTTCACTCACTTGCAGGTTGTGATGTGGAAGCTTTGTAATAGATCCCCAGAGAGTTCGCTCAGGAACTAATGAATGGAAAAACGACGAAGTGACGTTGCGGCGTACGACGATCCTTGATGGTAATCAAGAAGACTCTTCAAAGTCGGAAGGTTTGAAAGGTTGTAGAAATTCCCCGCAGAGTCCGCTCAGGGACGAGTGTATGAAGAAAGGACGGAGAGACGAGAGACGTCCGACGACCCTTGAAATTAACCAAGAAGACTCTTCAAAGTCGGAAAATTGAAATTTCTGTATAAATCCCAGGAGTACGTTTCTCGTCGAGCGCGGGGCGATTTGGAATACAAGATGATGGAGCAGAAAAGGTCCAGACGAGTCGGGGAATTCTCAAAAGTGGAAAGGTGATACGAGTATTGGAGGTAGATACCGTGGTTCGATGAGTCGACGGGTGTTCTGTGCCAATTATTCTCATTTCCCAGCTAGGTCCCCAAGCAGAGTCATAGAACTAGCTCCCCCAGCAGATCCAAGGTCTGTGAATTCCCCAGCCGAGTTAAGATGGTTATCCCCGGCAGGTTCAAAATGGTGTTTCCTTAGCAGCTAGGCCAGAAGGTTGCTACCCCCCGAGTGGAGCGGGTCTTTTTCAAAGAAAAAATCTCCAGCAGTGTTCATCCTACTAGTGGATTGAACAAGTTCCCGTAGCGGACGAATTTCTGCATCCACAGCTGAGCTGATTCTACCTATGGATTGCAGGGGTTGTCCCAGCGGAGTAGTATGCGGTTCCCTAGCAGGGTCAGAATGGTTATCCCCAGCCGGTGGTAGAGTGATGCATCCCCAGTTGAGTCGGGAGATTGCTATTCCCCTAGCAGAGTCTCTGTGAGAATTTCCCCAGTAAAGTCGACAGGTATCTGTGAGGTTTTTTCGAAGCAGAGTTGGGATCGATATCCCCAGCAAGTCAAAAACTGTTGTATCCCCACAGAGTGTTGGTGGTGCTTATCCCCAGCAGTTTCTCGAGCGGATTGGGTGCAAAGGAGGTTCTTCCCCAGCAAGGGTTACCTTTTCCCAACAGCAGTGCTATTCCCCAGCAGGGTGGAGATTGGAGTAATGACGAGTTCCTCAACGGAGTGTCTCGTGCTCCCCAGCAGAATCCCTTGAGGGGGACGTTTTTATGCATTCATCATGTAGCGTAAGCATAGCATATTGCATAGAAAAATAATAAATCGCATAGCATTTCCATAATTATGGAGCATTACGCAGAAAAAGATCATGCATCATTGTTGCAAGCATAAGCTAGTCTCAGACCGTGGTTATTGTTTGAGAAGTGGTTGTGTCAGACAGTGAAGGTGTTACTCCGAAGAGTTCAGCATCGTGATTGAATCAAGGTGTTCCCCAGTAGTGCGATATTGGAGGAAATGTTTCCGTCGGGCCGAGATGGGAATGGAGATTGGAGGATGTTACGCGATCAGCGCGATTCGAGCCGTGGTTACCGCTTGAGGATTGGTTTTGCCGGATAGTGAATACGATACTCCGAGGAGTTCAGCATTGTGAGCAACGGTATTTCCCAGTCATTGTTTAATGTCTGGTCGAGTTTTCTTTGGTGTCAGTAAACATCATCATTCGATGTCCAGTAAACGTCGAGTTTTTTCCCAGTCATTGTTTAGTGTCTGGTCGAGCTTTCTTTGGTGTCAGTAAACATCATCATTCGATGTCCAGTAAACGTCGAGTTATTTCCCAGTCATTGTTTAATGTCTGGTCGGTCATCCTTGTTTGATGTCCTGTCAACATCATTGTTTGATGTCCTGTCAACATCATTGTTCGATGTCCTGTCAACATCCTTGTTTGATGTCCTGTCAACATCATTGTTTGATGTCATGTCAACATCCTTGTTTGATGTCCTGTCAACATCCTTGTTTGATGTCCTGTCAACATCATTGTTTGATGTCATGTCAACATCCTTGTTTGATGTCCTGTCAACATCATTGTTTGATGTCCTGTCAACATCCTTGTTTGATGTCCTGTCAACATCCTTGTTTGATGTCCTGTCAACATCCTTGTTTGATGTCCTGTCAACATCCTTGTTTGATGTCCTGTCAACATCATTGTTTGATGTCATGTCAACATCCTTGTTTGATGTCCTGTCAACATCCTTGTTTGATGTCCTGTCAACATCATTGTTCGATGTCCTGTAAACATCATTGTTCGATGTCCAGTAAAACATCGAGTTTTCTCCCAGTCATCAGTCAGTGTCTGGTTGAAGGTGTTACTCTAAGGAGTCTAGCATCATGACGTCAGATCAGCAGTGTTCCCCAGTAGTGCGATATTGGAGGAAATTTTTCCGTCAAGCAGAGATGGAAATGATATCAGAAGATGTTACGCGATCAGCGCGATTCCGGGGTTCAAATGGAGAAAAGGAGATGTTGCGACATTTTCTGGAGATCGGGGTTCAATCAGAGAAGAGTATATGCTGAGGCATTTTCTAGGGTTCAAATGGAGAAAAGGAGATGTTGCGACATTTTCTGGAGATCGGGGGTTCAATCAGAGAAGAGTATATGCTGAGGCATTTTCTGGGGTTCAAATGGAGATAGTGTTGAAGATTATATCCAGGATGAGGTCCTTGGGATTATCTTCTGTTCATGTGTCACCTTAGACTTTGGCGGATGCCAGTGGAGGTCGTTACGGGTGTCTTCGGAAGAAGAGATGCACATGTTACCTTCCTTTTGTGAAGGTGTACCCTCTGTTATGTCGCCCTCAGAGTGGTGTTTGGTGTTATTTCCGGCGTTGCCAGCGGAATTATCACGAGAGATTGGAGAACGGGGTTCAAATGAAGATGGAGTTGAAGATTACATCCGGGATGAGGTCCTTAGGATCGTCTTCTGTTCATGTGTCACCTTAGGCTTTGGCGGATGCCAGTGGAGGTCGTTATAGGTGTCTTCTGAGGAAGAGATACACATGCTACCTTCCGTTGTGAAGGGTTACCCTCTGACATGTCGCCCTCAGAGTGGTTTGGTGTTAGTTCCGTCGTTGCCAGCGGAATTATCACGAGAGATTGGAGAAAAGGAGGTGCTGAGGCATTTTCTGGGGTTCAAATGGAGAAAAGGAAATGTGGATACATTTTCTGGAGACGGGGTTCAAATGGAGAAAAGGAAATGTGGATACATTTTCTGGAGAACGGGGTTCATTCTGGTGATCGAGAGTTATCGTCAGGCGACTGGGGTCCAAATCGGAGAATGGGGTCCATTTATTTTGGCAAACAGGAGAATGGGGTTCAAATGCAGAGATCTGAGGGTCGTTTGCGCAGAGAAAATTTCGGGGTTCAAGAAAATGAAAAAAGGGCAGAGAAAATTTCGGGGTTCAAGAAAAGCATGAAAAAAGAAAGGAATAATAATCCCGAGCGGATGAGTGGTGTTCAGGCCATGGTTATCCCTGCGTTACCATTTATTTTGGTACCCAGGTCGATGTGTCGAGTTTGTTTCTTCGCCGATGCTGACAGGCGTTGTTAATTATTTTTCCCATCAGAGTGCAAATTGTTCGTCTGTTCTTGGTATTCAATCACTCTTCATCCTGATCATCCGAAAGCCGAGGCTATTTCGTATCGACAGGTTCACAGTGGATTGAATAGGGGCAGCTGTAACACCTCAAAATTTGCCCTCCTCTCTTGGGACTAGCATTAACATAGAGCATATCATTTTAGGTCATTAGGCATTTCATATTGCATATCATGTGGTTACATTGTGCAAGCTATCCTCCCAAGTCTTGATCAGAAGATGAGGAAGTCAAAGTGCAAGCCTAGGGTTTATTGACTGATCATGGGCCATCTGAGGATTGGGCTGTGAATTAGGGTTTTGTGATTCTCAAGGGTATTGGTCTTCATATTGATTGAATTGATACATCATCATCATCATGGTTTGGTGTCATCAGGAGATTGAAGAAGATTCCTTGAGATTAGGGTTTTGACCACTGGTCAACCCTAATCTGTTGTATTGGGCCAATCAGGGCATAATCAGAAGATGAGGTTCATGATGGTTTTGAGGATCATTCTAGGATTATATTGTGATTATTGAAGTTAGGGTTTCATGCTTGAGCCATTTCAGTTGGAGATTGGGGCTCAGATTGATCTATGCATTGCCAAATTCATCTATCAGATGAAAAAGTCGAATGTGGTCAACTGTACATGATCTGAGGGATTTGGAGGTGGAAATGAGTTGGATACACTTCATTTGTGTTGGAACAAGTGTTATATGGCATCTCAAAGCTTAAGAATGAAGAAAATCAAGTCAGGACAAAAACTGCCAAAAATAGAAAGTGACTTGTAATTGAAGTTTCCAAAAATGGAAAGTTTTGGACCTTAAAGCCACGTGTCCTAGGAAGCTTCAAATGAAAATTTGTTCAACATGAAAGTTGTAGATCTTGTTCTCACCTTTCCAAAAAGTCCAAGAACTTGAGAATCCCATGTATGGTTGGAAAGTTATGGCTCAGTGAAATTCAAAAATGACCTGTAATCAGGAGGCCATAACTTCCACATACTTTGTCCAAATTGCAAGTTCTTTATATGCACAAACTCCATTTGACATGTACTTTCATGGTGCATCATTGGATTTGTCCAAAAATGGCCAAGGCAAAAAGTCACTTTTCAACTGGACAGCTGAATTGGACCAGGGGCAAAATTGTCCAACTCTCAAAATAATTGGAATTTTTGAATGGGACTTTTTCCAACACCTCAGGAATGGCATTTTAAGTTTGTTTGAATCATCACTTCATGGCCAAGGTATATGGTTTGAGATTTGGTTTGAAAAATGGAAGTGTGAAAATGGACAAAATGCAAACACATGGTGATTTTGAGATTTAAGCAACCAATGAGCATGAGGCAAGTTTCTACAGCTCACATATGATAATTGGAAGGTGTATGTGCTGTCAAAACAGATGGCATGAGCTGGCATAGTGAAATACCATTTTTACCCCTCACTTGAAATAACCATTTTCACTTAGCAATGCATTTTGGTTAATCACACACTTAAGCATGGATTAAGGACCCATATATAAACTTAATCATCTTCATAATCATAACAGAATGCACAATTACCAAGTTTGGATCTGAAATCTCTCAAACTCTTCCAAAATCATCAAGAACTCAAGAATCTTCAACTTCCTCAAACTTCCTCAAGAATTGATCAAATTTCGAATTTCTTTTTGTGTTGATCCTACATCACATTCCTCTTCATCTGTTCGTGGTCATCATCATCCATTACCACACCAATTGCAACTGTTCAACATCACCTCATCAATGGCAAATCCGGATTGTGGACACTAGGAGTGGAAGTAATTGAAACGGAGCATAGCATTCATCTTCCTGAAGCTTGCTGCGTTGCTGTTTTGAGTTCATAAGCTTGGAAACATCACGAATCACTGCTGCATTTCCAGGTTAGAGGTTTTTCGAATCTCATGTTTCTTTGATTGTTCATATGCGTTTGAAAGAGCTTGCAACGTAGATTACAAAGATGCTTTTAGATTTTCAAATGATCAACTGTAGCTTAGTAAATCTAGGTTTGAAGTTTGGATCTAAAACCCTAGATCACTCGATTCTTGAGATTTAGGAAGTGTTAGGTTGATTGGAGCTCACATTCGTGTTCCACATGTTGTAACGGTTCGAACGGATGTATTCTCGTGTGTTTTGGTTAGGTTTTGTGGAATGCGTGTTCTTGAGCCATTGTTGAGTTTTCTGGAAATTTCATGCTGAAAGTGATGAAGTTAACATGTTTGATCCGTGGAATCGTTTGAACTTTCAAATTACATGTTTCCCTCCCGCGCCAAATTAATTACGAAATTGCCATTACTAATTCCTTTAATTTAATTTGTTTAATTCTAAAAAATTCCATATCACATAAAAAAATTCATAAAAATTGTAGAAAATTCATAAAAATGTGAGGATTTTTTCTATGGCTTTGTTGACTTGTGTAGGATTTTTTTGACCTATTGGTCAAAGTTGTGCTTGGCAAATATTTTATTTGACCTAGGGTTTTCTAATGTATGTCACATTTTGATACATTTTGGCAATTTGATCATGAAATACTCATATCATAAAATAAATGGCTGAAAATTTTTGTGGTGGTTCTTGACTCATTGAGGATTATTTATATGTAAATTTCATGAATTTTTGATACCTGGTCAGAGAGCAGCAAATTTTGGAACTTAGGTGTGACAATTTGTGTCACACCTCATTATGTCAACTTGCTGGATTTTTTTGAGTGGCATATACTTGTTGGAATGAAATGAAATTTCGCATGATGGTTGATTAACATGTTGAGATACTATATGAATTTTTGTGGAATTTTACATTGCATTTTCAATTTGATCATGATTTTTCATCTCTGTTGGTCAAAATTGCAAGTCCATGTGACATAGGTTGGTAGAATGGATGTGAAATCTTCATGTGGTATTGTATGGTCATGAAATTTGATATGCATGAACTAGACACATTTTAGGACCTCCCTGTTTTGGTCTCATCCATTTCTTTTTTGTTTTCAATGAGATATGAATTTTTGAAGTGGATGTATGCATTGATGTTGTGAATTGAAGCATGAGATTGTGTCTGTTTTTGTTGATTTTCATTGACATGGTTACATTTGCCCAATTGAGCTCAAATTTGACATGGTAGACCTTGATTATCCCCTGTTTAGGTGTATTTAATTTGAGAATTTTTGGATGTGTTTTGATATGGATTTGAATGCAATACTCCTGTTGGTATGTTTGATGCTTCATATGAACCAATGTGCCTTGTTTTGTGCATAGAATGAGCATAATGAATGATATAAACATGAGACCAATGATGTTTGCTCTTGTTTGATGTTAATTTGAATTTGGTTTGAAGATACCTTGTTGTTTGAGATTTTTTCTTGCTTTTGGACCCTAGGCTTGGCCTAATGGTCTAGTTGCTAATGTTTGCTTGATTTTTCAGGTTCAAAAAGCAATGTGCATGGAGAATGATCCAAATCAATTTTAATTGATGTTGTTGATGTTTGTATACTAACATAACTTGGTTTTGTAGGTTGTGGAGCTTGGGGCTTAAGCTTTGAGCTTGCCTTGTGTTGTGCATAGTTTGTTTAAACTGATTGATTGTACATTTGTTGTTTATGGTTTGTCTGTCTGAGTACTGACTGTGTTTGATTGTTTCCAGGTACTTTAGTTGCTCAGTTCCTTGTGAACTATTGCTTTGTTTTGCTTAAGCAACTTGCATTTGAGGTATAACCTTCTTACTTCATGTAGTCTGGAGACCCGGCTGTTACCGGGCCGGGCAAATTGTCTGAAGTCCTCCTTAAGAGGCAATGATTGTGTATGTTTATTTTTCAAGCCCAAGCAGGAAAAGTCCTTCAAGTAAGGCAATTGGTGGAAGGTAGGGACAAGCAACCTGTCCCCCACTATTCAGTGAGTCTTCTCCTTGCTTCCATTACATGGTTGTAGCATTGAGATCAAAAGCCCAAGATCTGTTGAGTCAGTGTCTTCGAGTATAGAAGGGTTCCCCTATTCTGGACCCATGCTCATTTGTCAGCTCTCCCTGGTTAGGGATAAGAGCTGTGAGGTCTGATCCTCACTTCATCCTATCATCTGCTTCACCTTAGCCTCGTAATGGCAAGGTTAAGAGCAAACACAGCCTGTACAAACGACTTGCTTAGGCAGTCAAACCTGATTGATTGAGCCCCCTTGTTTGGTTATAGTGGGTGCTATGTGAATATCTGATTGTTATGTTTGTGTTGATTGAGATGCCCGTTCTCATTTGATGATATATGAATGTATGCTTGTGTGCTAGCTTCTTTCCTGGTTAGGTTAGTTTGCTTATGCAAGTAGGATAGAAAACCGAACTTAGGGTTAACGATGCATGACAACATTAGGCTCGAGTCTCAGCTCCCTAGTTGTGTGTCTTTCCCCGGTTTCTGGTTAGCAATTCAGTCCCTTTCAGGGGAACTACATCGCCCTGATCCTCGTTCCAGACGAGGTATGTAGGCAGGTGGTCGTGCGAGACCACTCCGGGCAACCTTTTTCTTTTTTGTGTGTGTTTGTTTGTTATCTGATTGTGTGTTTGGCTCGGATGCCGACGTAAGCCCAGTGATTGGCAGTCGGGCTCCACGTTTGCCCTTTTGAGTGTGTTTTGGTTCGGATGCCGACGTAATTCCATCCAGTGGTTGTCGGGCTCCATGTTTGCCACCCTTGCTTGTTTGTATGTTTTGTGTTGTTTGGCGTGCGTAAGCCGAACTACAGTGGCTCTGATTCTTGTTCCAGACAAGATATGTAGGCATAAGGTGCGATACCTTATCGAGCTCCCTTCTCTTAATCCCCACCTGCGTTCCCCGTGTGTGTGTGTGATGTTTAGCAACCTTTTCTTTATTCTAGGACGTGGATCCCGTCGAGTACGACGGACGTGAGGGGTGCTAATACCTTCCCCTTGCGTAACCGACTCCCGAACCTTTTCTCTCTGGTCGCGAGACCATGTCTTTCCAGGTTTCTCTGAGCGTTTCCTTTCCCTATCTTGGGATAAATAACGTTTAGTGGCGGCTCTGTGTGTTTTTATTTTCGAGTCTCGCCGGTTGATTTTTCGCAGGATGCGACAGTATGGTGACACAGGCGTGAGAGCTCGAGGGGTCACCAAAGCATTCTGGATCAGTAGCGGGTAGAGCTTGCTATATGGCACCGGAATCGAGTCATTGTGATCCTTGTTCCTCTTGTTCTGATTCTGATTTTTGTTTTGAACCTGGTTTTGGTGACTTTGAGGAGCAATAGCCAGAGGATGTTGATGATGACGCCTTGAGGGAGGTCCATATACTGGTAAATGAGGAGTTGCCACATAGAATTTCCCTTGACTTGGGGTAACACCATATGGATGTGGCGTAGTAGCTCTCTTTGTTGCAGCAACGTATATTGGGTGACCCTCTTTTCCCAACAAGACTTGCAGGGTTTCCAAGACCCATCTCATTTGGATCTTCAAAAGATTAAGTTCCTCATTCAGTGCTTCTTGGCTTTTCCTTAGCTCGTCCATCATCTCCTGAGACATGGTTCTTTGTTCTAAACGCGTGTTAGGAATCACTTTGCTTCACGGACAAAAGATGGATGAGTTTTTTTTTGGTATTTTGTCTGGAGAATGACATGCATTATGATGCGATGCAAATGCAATGGAATGCGAATGAATGCAATGCAAGCCATGCACATTTGTTTTTTTTTTATACACGGGTTCAAAAGTCTGAGGTACTGATGAATCTGATTGCTTTGTATAGAACATGGTTCTCACCAGGTATGGTCTAAGATTTTTGAAAAAGTTCCTAGAGTCATGGATCCATTAGACTGTTTGCTACCTGCGGCAACTTACTTGCCGGGCATCAACTCCATCTAAAGAATCTACTCTAAGTGAGGTTTTCGCATCGATCCAACGAGAAATACATCTCGCAGACCCACACTACGCAACCATCTTTCCTAGTTGGGAAAAGAACTAAGGTTCTACAAATGGTTCTCAGAGTCATGGATCCTAAAGAAAATATCGAAGCTTACGGCAACTTACTTGCCGAGCGACAACATCCTCTCAAGAATCTACTCTAAGTAAGGTTCTCGTACCGACCCAACGAGAAATACATCTCGCGGACCCGCACTACTCAACCTCGTCCTATCTTATGTTTTTACTCGAGACTCGGGTAAAAAGTCTTTCCCACAAGGTTTGCAATCAGAGTATCCAAGTACCAAACCATAATCGAACCAATACAACAGATTCATATCAATATGACAATAGAGATAGTAAAAACAATAAAGAAAAGCCACATAGGTAAACAAACAAAGGCACACAAACGTCCTAACTAGGCTTGACTCGCTTAGGGTTGTTCCATATCCCCAGCAGAGTCGCCATCTGTCGCACCTCGAAAAAAATGGGGATACGACTACAAAGCGAAGCGCGATCGCACGCTCGCAATGATGGACTGAACAGAGTCGCCACCGAACTTTATTTATTCCTAAAAAGGAAAGGGGAAATATCGATAAAACCCAAGACAAAACGACAATGATTATTGGTCGTCGCAACCAAATTAGGGTTCGGGAGTCGATTACGCAAGGGGAAGGTATTAGCACCCCTCACGTCCGTTGTACTCAACGGGAACCATTAGGTCAGTTGTGTGCGTTAATGTTAGTTTGAAATGTTAGGCTTTTCAATTTATTAGGTGGGAAAGAAAGAATATAAGAGGGAAGAAATGTTTTTGGATTTTTTTGACGAAGGACTAAACCTAAGTTTTTTATTAGTGGGCCTGACAAGATTTAAAAATCCTGCTCCTACGTATCTCAAAAGAGAAATCAAGGCTTACGTAGTTCTGGGTAGAAAAATGTTTGTTTGTTGGTCGATTTTAGCGAAAGCTATATTGTATTAATCGACGAAAACATTGTTTTACCCAAAACAGATGAGGAGTGGACGCATACCACACATCGAACGGATTTATAGATCTACATTCGGAAAAGCGTCGCTTATCTCTACTCAACAATCGTGGCCGAAACACTGTTTTGTATCACTTAAGACAATATATCTTTCATTTATGAAAAAGGTTTTTGATTAATCGCACGGCGGCGAGAAAAGAGTTTGATTGGTTGGATGTATTTTGAATGATGGCGAGAACTGGGATGAGCGAGATATACATCTCGAATCCTAGCCTCAGGAGTGCACGGTATACACCATGTTCCATTTCCATCTTTATTAGAAAAGGTTAAGATAGGAATTGGGTACTTTGAAGTTTGAAAGACGAGTACTTGTGACCTACAAGCTCTTACAGCTTGGGTCTAATACTCGGGACTACGTCTGGACATTCCATCCAGGCAGTCTGTTTCTTTCCAATATTGATAAGAAAAAGATTCGAATATTTATGAATGTTTTGGAGGGAAGACGAATATTTATGGCTTGCAAGCTCTTACAGCTTGTGCCTAATATTCGGGATTACGACTGGACATTCCATCCAGGTAATCTTTTTCTTCACGTTTTATTTAGAAAATGATTTGAATATTAAAGAGAAGACGAATATTAACGACTTGCAAGCTCTTACAGCTTGAGCCTAATATTCGGGATTACAACTGGACATTCCATCCAGGTAATCTTTTTCTTCCAACTTTTTATTTAGGAAAAGATTTGAATATTTGAAATGTTAAGAGAAGACGAATATTTATGGCTTGCAAGCTCTTACAGCTTGAGCCCAATATTCGGGATTACGACTGGATATTCCCTCCAGGTAATCTTTTTCTTCCAATTTTATTAAGAAGAGGTTTTGAATATTAGAGTATTAAAAGGAAGACAAATATTTATGGCTTGCAAGCTCTTACAGCTTGAGCCTAATATTCGGGATTATGACTGGATATTTCCTCCAGGATAATCTTTTTCTTCCAACTTTATTTAGAAAATGATTTGAATATTAAAGAGAAGACGAATATTAACGGCTTACAAGCTCTTACGGCTTGAGCCTAATATTCGGGATTACAACTGGACATTCCATCCAGGTAATCTTTTTCTTCCAACTTTTTATTTAGGAAATGATTTGAATATTAGAGTGTAGAAGTGAAGACGAATATTTATGGCTTACAAGCTCTTACAGCTTGAGCCTAATATTCGGGATTACGACTGGATATTACATCCAGGTAATCTTTTTCTTCCAACTTTATTAAGAAAATGGGTTGGACATTTAATTAAAATGATCAATGTACACAAGATTTGAAATTTGACTGGATGTGCTTAAAAAAATTGATGTAAGGACCTTTTGGTGTTAAAATTGAACACTTAATCATGCAGTATCAGTAATTATTAACAAGCATTCAAATATATATATATAATATATACTAGCAACAATAACAAATGCAAGCATATTTTCACTAATGCAAAAATAATTACAACTAAAAAAATAAAAAAACAATTAATAAATTTAATCTACAGATTAAATAGTTCAATTTTAGTCAACTTTCATAATATCAATAATAACATATAATAATTTTAAAAATAAAAATCTAAAAATAAAAATAGAGATAAATAAACAAGTTTAAGAAAAACAAAATAAACAATAAACAATAAAAATAAAAATAAATAAGATTTAAGCAAAACATGTAAATAAGACTTAAACAAATTTGAAACATGACGACTTTTATTTATATACATATATATACTTTAGACAAGCACTAAGTATGTCTATAAGACTAAAAAAAATAATAAAAAAAATAACGATTATATATAAAACTCAAAACAAACTAAGATAAATATATATATCTAAAACTTAAGATTAAAAAGTATGGCACAATCAAATTATTTACGACATCCTTTAAACAGAACCCAACAATCCAACTGAAATGAAAAAAAGAATTCAAAGATTTAAAATCAAATAAACAAAATAGTATATAGATATATATGAAAGTAAATTAGTGAACTACATAAAAAAACTTAAAATATTTATAACAACAAGCACACACTTACAGATTAAACAAAAGCCAATAAATTCCAACCTAGACTATGCGATAACAACAAACCTCCTTAGCACAAATCCAACATAATACCGCAAAAAGAAAAATGAGAGAAACCTCACCGACCGCAGAACACAATAGGCGACGGAGTACTTCGGGTGCAAGTGATGACTGTAGTTGTAGTTGAAAGAGGAAAATAGAGTTGCTAGCCGTAGTGGTTGTTAAAGAGAAGCTGCCGTCGAAAATCTTTTAGGGTTTTTCTTCTTCTCTTGAAATCGCCGCCACTCTGGTGTGCTCACTCGCCTGCTTCGCCTTCAGAAAAAATCTTCGTCCAAACGCCGGCGGGATGAAGCTCTAGGGTTCTCTCCACAGAGCGCCGCTTCCAGGTTTTTCACTCTATCTCGTTTTAGAATCTCTAGGGTTTTTTTTTTCTCTCTCTTTTCCGTCGTATATCCTCTCCTAGGGTTTTTTTTGTGAATAGTGGATGCGCCTCCCCCCCTCTTCCAATTCCTCTTACTCATTTCTGCTGTCTATTTATCTTCCGCAGATAGGGTTTCGAATTTGGTCTCTAGAGCTCAAAGAAGAAAATTTCCAGAAATCTTTTTGATGCTCAGAAGTGTGTTGTCCTGTTTATTGTTAAGTTTCGAAAAAAAAGGTGAACGAATGTATACTTTCTCTTTGCAATTGTCTTAATGCCAATTTGGGATTTCTTTTTTGAATTTTAATTGCTTGGTAATTATTTTGTGTTACTGCAGTGAAATGTGAGGTTCCTCAAAGGTGCAGAAACGACAGCCAAATGATTTCCGGGTTTGCTGTTAGAAATAATTTGTTGGAGCTGAAGCTTCCTTTGCTGTTGCAAAAACACGATTTTCACACACAACAAACTTAAGATCAGTAAACTTTTACTTCCCGGATGTCTTTGGATTGGACTGCTGTAGGTTATTTTTCCATTGTGTTGCTCACGGTTTGATTTGTGCACCTTGCTTATGCTTGTAGGTTGTTTGCAGCTAGTCCGTGATGACCAAAACTGAGATGTCGAGAGTCATGATTTTGCCAGGTTGTTTTCTACAGCATATGATTGCAATATGATAATAAGCCTCCTCCTAGTACACCTTAAACCCTGCTCATTCTCTTTCAGCAAAAACCGGTAAACGTCATGCTTGCTGTAATTGCATTAGCACATCAATGTACTAATCTGGTTATCGTCATTGCAGGTAGGACCTTGATCATCATCACATCCCATTGCATATACTTGCAATCAGACTTACAACTTCTATGCCCCAAAGATAGACTCCCTGCTGTGATGTGTGCATTCTGCTGTCTGCCGAAATCAATTAATGTTCAAATTTATTAATTTTTTCAGCAATCCATTGGCCCAGTCTTGGAGACTCATTTGTCTGACAAGCATCAAGGGCTCGTTCCAACATGCGAAGAGTAGGCTCTATTGTCATTGTTTTTATTCTCTACAGCATATGCAGACCAATCGATTTTTGAGGAAGGAAGTGTCTTAAGCATCTCCTCTGTTGTAGACTTTGGGGGAAAATCATACAACTTTTGCAGCAAATTTGCTTTGACCTGCTGACACACGAAGCTTGCCACTGCCAGCTTGACCAAGCATTCCATAATCCTCACCAAGACCGTCCCCTAAAGAGCTCTATTTCCGGAATTCCAAATTGCATCCTATTGGCTAACTTCCGATTCCTGGAACAGAACTGAAGTAGTGAAGTGATAGGTGCTGGAATAATAGATAGCGACTGGACAACATTTTGTGGTTCAGACACTACAACAACGGAGCTTTCTGTAATCGAGAGTGTTTTCATGCTGAGGGACTCGCAACCTAGTGTCATTGTGGATGAGATGAGTAAATCCCTTATTGACGGCTATGTTTGAAAATTGGTAATACTAGTGACTTTTGGTAAGGTGTTTTAAAATCTTGGTTATGGTTTTGTCTAATGCTGTTCCAAAAAGGATTGTTTGTGGGATTGGTTGTTGATTTTCGTAGTGAATCTTTGCAGGTCTGTTTAGATACCGGCTATCAATGGGTGAAAGTCCCTTACCTAAAGAGATGCAGGTAACAACGACATGCTGGATTATCCACGACTCATTTTTTTGGAAATGGAAAGGTAGTTCAAGCAGAATGGAGCCGATGCCTCTCCACCCATAAGACGAGCAGCATATGTCTTGTGCACAAGAGCTTCTCCTTGAAGCTTGCCAGCCATGTCTAAATTTCCGCCTATAATCTCGGCCACAAAGCTTGCGCCAGCCTGTGAAAGATTGCCACAAAACTTCGAAGAACGACTTTATGCTACTGCTCAAGCAAATCTTCTGATTTAATTGTGACTTGTAGATTAATTAGCATCTTTAGTAACATAATTCTAACAATCACATGCTTTCCCATTGATTCTCTCATAATTGGACGTTGTGCATCACAAATCTAGCCACATCGGTCAAACAATATAAATAGCAAATTTCTCATTAGCTCTGATTTTACTAGCAAATTTCTCATTAGCTCTGTATGATCATCCTTTGAGGTATGATGAGAAGGACTTAAAATCCATGAGATGTGTTCTACTCTTATTAAAGCATCGTCATTCCACTGAGAAGCCTTTTTTAAAAAACAAATGCAAACTCTTTCCACTTAGTTGCTTTTCTCCATCGTTGTTCAAAAATTAATAAGAACAACATTTGCAGCAGGTCCATCGATAGTGCAAATCATGCCACGGTTGTCTCGGAGCCCTTGTTTTAGAAGGAAATATAGGATTGTGGAAATCACCGGAAAATACAGTATCCCAATCACGAAAAAGTCAATGCTTGGGTGTGTCATAGCGTCCATCACACAAATCAAAACCTCCTATAAAAATGGATAGCCTTTTGTTATTACCAGAAGCCTGTGTGTCCACAATAACACATTTTTGGTGGTGTGTGAAGACAGTTCCAACAACCTGTTGTTTAATGGAGCTTATCTTACTGCTAGCATAGCGAGGCGCCAAAACACACATGACAGAAGAATGTTTGAAAAACTTCTTTGTTTCCTCATCATGAGTCATCATTATTCCAGTTGACTTGAAGAAGACCTTATCATGGGAAGCTTTATCATCCCAAACAAGCAATACAACTCTCACCCCTTCTTCAAACTTATACTTGAGTAACTCACCAAGTGTTAAATCCCCACCCCACGGAAGAGGTCTAGAAGGTTCCCTAACAAGCCTCACTTTATGGTAAATTGACCAACCGACTAAATAAACCATGTGATGAGCTTCTGTTATAGTATGACATATATCTTCCCAACAACTCTCCGGTTTATAAACGTTACGATTATCAAGCTCAATCTCCGGTTTTTCTGCTTTACATAATCTATCAACTAAGGCTGAGTTGAGACAACATCCATCATTTTTCATAAACTCAATAACATTTCTAGCACGATCAATATTTCCTCGAAAGTTTTATCCATATACATTAGAGCCAAAACTTTCTAAGGGATAAGACAGACTGGGTATTTTTCATCCTTATAAAGAGCATAGCCAAAGACTCCTTGTGCCTCAATTTCATCCACACAGTCTTCAAGACCCCACTCAAGTAACTTTAGGTATCCACCCGGTTGTACCGATTCACCTACAATCCTATCCGGTTCACTCAAATCTCTTTCAAACACATGCACTCGTCGTCCATCCTTTCCAAGTGTATAAGCAAAAGCAGCAAAAAAAAGATTCAGGACCAAAATCAGGGTATGACAGCGACTTTGTTAAGTCCATCGTGCGAGCGCGCGATTGCTTCATAAGGGTCGTATTCTTTTTTCAAGGTACGACACATTTCTATGGAAAATCAAGGATTTCCATGAGGTATTGTGGTTTCTTGGTGCAAGAATGATATATTATTTAACCGTGTGAAAATAAATCTCAAAATATTCATATACGAGTGAATTTTCCCTGTGAGCATAAATGGTTGTTCACAACTATCTACGCAAGCCCTAATAACGCAAACATAAGGATCCTATGGAAAGATTTGCTTGTTTTGGCGAGTAAAATCGCATATCCATGGCTCATTGCATAAGATTTTAATGATATTTTGAACATGGAGGAAAATAAAGGAGATGCTTAAGCCTCCATTAGACGGTGTAACAATTTCAAAAGGAGAATTCATGCTAGTAACTTAATGAACCCGAGTATGGTGGGTCCTAGGTTTACATGGAGAGGATCGATCTTCCATGAAGGCCGACATATATATGAGAAGTTGGACAAAGCATTAAGTAATGATACCTGGAGTTTTGAATTCCCTAAAACCTATGTGAAAGTGTTAATTAGGATGGAGTTTTCAAATCATCACCCTACCTTAATATCTCCAAAAGGAAACCTTATCAGCATGACTCCACGTCAGTTCAAGTTTGAGAACACATGGATTTTACATGATACATATCACAACATGGTTAATGATGCATGAAACTTGGAAAGTAATTTGATCTAAAACAATAATTATTTATAAGAATTCATCTTTGAGTGGAAAGCTAATACTTTTGATCAAGTTAAAAATAGAAAGAAGAAGTTGATGGCAAGATTGCATGACATTCAAGGAGCGTTGCAACATA
The DNA here is from genome assembly GCF_024323335.1 of Lathyrus oleraceus. Taxonomy (NCBI): domain Eukaryota; kingdom Viridiplantae; phylum Streptophyta; class Magnoliopsida; order Fabales; family Fabaceae; genus Lathyrus; species Lathyrus oleraceus. Next base: position 40,978,242 of record NC_066579.1, on the reverse strand, counting down.
ATGATAACTATGCAAGCTTAAAGAAACTTGAAGAGAAGTTGTATGAGGATTTAAACACACTAAAGAAAGAAGAATTGAAGTGGTTTCATAGATCATGAGCAAAATGGTTGTCAGATGGAGATTGTAACACCAAATATTACCATCTCAAAACCATTAAAAGAAGACGGCATAACAATATTATTATGCTAAAAAATAGTCAGGGGCATTGAGCAGAGGAGAATGAACAACTTCAGCTCCTTGTCAATGATCATTTTAGATACCTGTTTGCTTTTAAGGATACAAGTAATTTTTTTAAAGCAAACAAATGTTACTTTTCCTCAACTAACTAGTAAGGATTTGCAGTTTCAGATGAGGAGATCAAACATGCGGTGTTTACCACGAGTCCTTGGAAAACTCCTAGGCCTGATGGTTATCATTCAGGCTTCTACCAAAAATATTGGAACATAGTTGGCAACAAAGTCGTTGAATTTGTTAGGAGAGTTTGGGAATATCCAAGTGTGATAGTAGAAGTGAATCAAATTGATGTTTATTTGATCCCTAAGGTTCATGTTCCTCAAATGGTTGGCCAACTCTGTCATATATCCATTTATAACTCTAACCACAAAGTTGTTAATCAAGTGGTGGTTAATAGATTAAGAGAATCTTCCTAAGCTGGTATCGCTTAATCAAACAGGTTTCACGCCTGGGCAAAATATTCACGAAAATATCATCATTGTTAGAGAGGTTCTTCATAGCATGCAGAGAATGGAAGGAAATAAAGGAAGCTTTGTAATTAAAGTTGACCTATCTAAGGAATGTGACAAGTTAAATTGGGATTTTATATGGAGAACTATTTCTGAGATAAATCTCCTAGAGAAGTTAATCAACATTATCATGCATTATATCACAAGTGTGGAAACTAATGTTAAATGGCATGGTGTTATGAGTGATTTCATTCGTCCATAATGAGGGATAAGGCAGGGAGACCCTATCTCTCCTTATCTCTATGTGTTTTTCATGGATAATATATCCCATATTATCATGCAAGCAGTTACTTGTAGTGGTAAATATTTTGAGATCAAGTCATTGATTAACTTAACTCACAAAGCAAGAGTCGTCACCACACTTTTATTATTTCCAAAAGAAAGGGAAAAATAACTAACAAAACCTAAAGAAGTTTTAAAACAAAACTAATAAAAACAGAGATAAGGGTCCATGGGTTGGTTATGCAAATGGAAGGTAGTAGCACCCTAAACATCTATAGTACTCTATAAGAACCGCTTTGAAAACCTGTGTATTTTGGCTTAAAATTGGTGTTGTTTGCCAAAGGTTGGGGATAAGAGAAGAGAAATATTTTTTTTAAAATAACTTTTCTGTTTGCCAAGACTTCCTGAGCCTCGTGCCTATGTACCCACAAAGTGAAATGGATGATCAAAAAACCTCGTAGTTTGTGGTAAAGATAACAAAGATGTTTATTTTGATTCATTTTTAGTGAAAAATATATTTTGTCATTTTGAGGAGAACACTCAACTACCCAACCACGAGTATGAGAACTTTGCATCACCACAAAGAAGGGCTCCAACTTGGATAAAGATTAACAAGTATGCCACTAGCTCTCTTAGGTGGAAAAGAATTATCATCAATATTATGAGGATAAGAGAATTACATCTTAACTATGGAAATGACTCATGTCTAAACTTTGAGAAAAAAGTTTTAAAAGAAAAAATGCACAAAGGGCACAAAATAGTTTGAATGAGTTATGTATTTTTTTAAGTCTTTTGAAATTGGTTTGAATATGCTTAATATGTATTATCATTTTTATTAAGGAAAGGTTTTGAAAATCACTTGACAAAAGTCAAGGTTTATTGAGAAAGTGGTTCAAGTTTGATAACAATAATGTTTTTTGAAAAAAAAAAGAAGATTTTGAAAATTAAAGAAGGGGGTAGATGAAGAGATTATCTTAGAACATAAAATAAAAGCTGGGGAGGAAAGATCTAACCAAGAGATAACAAACTTTATGACATGAGTCAAGCAAGAATTCCCTCATTTGGATTAAGCCTCGAGCAATATATTAAGCAATCGTAATTGGACTTATGTAGAAGTCACAACTATCTGAGGCCGGTTAATAATAATATTTCTATTAATACATGCTAGATAAATGATATGTAAATCATTCTCCTAAAGTTATACCACAAAAAAAGTAAAAGAGGATGTATCAATCACAAAGGCTAGAAGAATGGTCTATTACACCAATCAATACCGTATGGTACTTAGGACAAACTTATGCATCTATCCAAAGTACCTTAAATGATCCATGATTAATTAAGAGGTATGTTTGAAATGATGGAAGTTTATCAAGTACCAAACCGCACATCATGAACAAGATGGACACAAACCATTCAATTGATTAAGAGAGAAAAAGGAAGAGAAAGAGATGATGAAGAAGAAGGCAATAGAAACCAAACCCAAATTGGATCAAAGGATTGATCAAGTCATCATCAAAATCAATCATCCATCTTGGTGAATTAGGGTTTTCACCCCATCAACACCCAAGATCCATTGAGTTTGATGAGACCTATGATCAAAGTAGCCAAAACCCAAGGTCATCAGAAGTAAAAAAAGGTCAAACAAGCATAAAATGCAATAAAATAAAATAAAATACATCAAAAATATTTTTAAAATGAATTTTAAAAGGAAAATAAAAGAGAAAACCATAAAGCCCTTCAAAACACCAAATAAATGACCAAGAAAATTATGGAAGGTTGGAGATAAAATAAGAAACATAAAATAAAATTTTCAGAGTTTTAAAATGCATAAAAATATTTTTAAACCAATTAAAACAAAGAAAAAAAAAGAGGAAATCCAAGAAAATTAGAAAATCAAGAAAATAAAACATGGAAAAATAAATATCAGATGAAGAAAAATAAAAGAAAATTTTAAAAATTATTTTGGATAAAAATGAATTTTCTATTATTTTTTAAAGAAGATGCAATTTAAAATAAAAAATAAAAAGAAATAAAAGACAGAAAAAAACAAAGGCGTTGGATCTGGCCTCATTAGTTGACGTGGCAGATCCAACAAATATTAGAATAGGGCGCATGGTGGAAAATAACTAGAATAAAACATGAAATCACATTCAAAATGGACCAATCAAAACATTTCAAAATGCCAACGTGGATAGCCAACTCAGATGGCCTGAACACAAACCCGATCATCTTCTCCAATGATCCCTCGTCGGAGCTTCATCATTTGGCAAAGTAAGAACATGAGACTGCCACCAATATGATTGTCTCCTCATCGCGAATTAAACCTCATACTTAAAATTCATTTATCTAAACTAAGCAGGGAGAATTTCAGAGAAGTTTCAGAAACAAGCAAGTCACGAAAAGTAAAACTAAATGATGAACACTATCAATCAACACCAGATAAGTTACGGGAAAACATCAGAAAGTGAAGGACTATATCATGGTAACTTGTTTGAGTTTAAATGATGCTCAGAACTACCTTGTCCAAATGATGATCAGAGGTTGAAGAAGCTTGATCTAGAAGGGCACTTTAGAAGGTCTTAGAGCTTGGAAATTGTTGCAAAAGCTTTAGAGGAGTTAGAGCTTGATCAAGAAATTGAGTTGAAACAGGCTAAAAATCAAAACATGATAGCTCAAATTTTTGGAAAAGTTTGGAGTTGGAGAAGAGGTAGCTTAGTCATGAAGCAAATATGTCGGTTTATTTATAGGGAAGTGATTTGTGATCTCATACGTGCCAAATGATGTTCAATTCGTGTAAAATGAATTTGTTCATGATGTGAGAAAAATGTGACTTACAAAACCATCAAAACTCAATAAAATCATGTGTTTAATGAGTCATTTAACTTCTGGAGACTTGATTAATCATGGTTAGGTCCAAAACGCATGGTAAATTGACTTGTAGTTTAGAATTAGTGAAGTTCAAAATTCAGACCATGATGATTTCTTCAGTTCCAAGTCAACATGTTTAACTCAATGTGGCATCTTGCTCAGGAGGCTTTTTGTTCTCATTCTTCTTGCAATTTATTGACATCATATCAAAGATCACAATATGCCAAGGAATGTTGCATTTGGATGCCTGAGCACAAAGTTATGGCATGTTGAAGTTGGCACAAATATTTGGTAATGCAACTTGGAAAATTATAAGTCCCAAATGGCTGAAAATGACCTATAATGTCTCAAAAAATTCCATGGCCTTCAAAGTATAATTTTATTTTGATCCTCGAATCAAACTTGCAGAGGGCACCACGAATGATATTATGCAAAAATAATCAGCCTTAAATGTTGAAAATTGAAGAAGTTATGAACCTTTAAAGTTGATAAAAAGTCACTTGAAAATATGTAAAATTTCACTAAGTCCACAAATGACCTATAATATCTTCAAAATTTTGATGATCCTCCAAACACAATTGGCTCTTGTCATGTAAAGAGGATTTGTAAAGGATATTGAGAAGAGTCATATGCAAAAAGAAGCATTCAAAAATGTTAATGGTTGAAGGAGTTGTGATCCTTTGAATTTTGACTTTAAATGTTGACTTTTTGGTCAAACCTTTTGGAATAAACTTGTGTATTTGAAATTTTCTTGCATTTTAAGGTACACGGATGATCATATGAATTCAAAATAAGGTGTCCTTAAATGTCTTTTGATTAAATTGCTCAAAGTTTGAGGGAACTTGGTGAAGAAGGCATGAAAATAAACACATGAACCTTTGAGTTTTCTTAAGAAATAAGCAGCAAAACTTTAAGATACTCTTGATCAAAATGATAATGAAAGATGCTTGAGAATCTTGGAGGCTGTGTTTTGAGAGATAAGCTCCTTGAGAATCAATGGTTGAACACATTTTGACTTGAGAAATAAAAAAAACCCTAGCCGAGGAACCATGTTTGATTCTCTTGATGAAAATCCCTACCTTGCACAATAAACTTAAAGAAAACAAGACATATTTTTTCTATTTTGATCAGTGGTTAGATAAGCAATGAACATATAAACACAAAGGTAAAACACCAACAATAGGTGCTTGATGATCCCTATAAAAGGCAAACCCAAAGATGAGAGGGAGAGGACAAAGATGTGACCTTGTTTGTATGCAAAGATGCAAATGATATGTGGGATCTTATGGTTAAAAATTAGGGCATGACATTACTGATGGTCGATGGAAAGTGAAACGTTTGGGAAAACATGGTATTGAGATTTCCCACTTGATGTTCACAATGATTTATTATTGTTTGGAGAGGCAACAAAAAAACAAATGAATCATGTGATGAATACATTTCAAACCTTTTGTAACATGTTGGGCCAAGAGGCCAACCATGAGAAAATAAGCATTTTGTTCTTCAATAATGTTTCTAGTGCAATAAGAAGTAAATTGATTCAAATATCATAATTTAAGGTGTGAAATCAGCTAGAAGAGTAGCTGGGAGTTCCACTAAGTTGAAAAACTCTTAAGAGTGGGGATTTCCAATATGTCTTAGAGAAAATATGTCCCGAACTTATGGCTAGGAAATCGAATCACCTCTCTTTTGCAGACAAAATAACATTGGCTAAGAGTGTTGATCGGAAAAATATAGCAAGTGTACTATTTTTACCGATGTAGTAATAAGGAGTTTTATTTCCAAGTATCGTTCTCAGGGATTGCGTAGGAAATACTTATTTAACTTTGATTCTATCAGAACAAAAATATAATGGTTTGGTTGTTTTAGGAATTTCAGCAATAAACACAAAAGACAGTAAAATATAATTGATTAATATAAAATATGCTAGGGGAAATGGTTGATTTAACAAGTTACGAATTCAGTCAAGATTTCCTTAATACCTATGAAACATTCAATTACCTAACCTCAAAATGTTCTTCCTTAAGTCCTTAAGGAAGAAACTATTAAACTACCAATTCTTACTCAAATGTCCATTCAATTAATCATTGATTTTAATCATAAACAATATCAAGGTTTTCGGTGGTTTACAAAAGTGACTAGTCTTAGATGATGCAATCATAAACCTAATTGTGTGAAAACCCAAACAATCACAATCCTGTTATTGATAGTCATAGATCAATTTGTATTTGTCCGATACAAAAGCATAATAACATCACACAATTGAATTGAAATAAGTAACTTAGTAAGAAGGAAATCATTCGTTCAAATTCATAACATACGATCAAATCAGGACCACCCCCCTAACATAGGGGGTTTAGCCTCTCATAGTAGTAAACGAAATAATAGTATGAAAATTAGACATTACAAAGAACTAGGAGATTTGGATCTTCAATGGTCGGAACCCTTGAATCTCGCTGTCTTCAAATCCTCCGTTTTTGCTATCTTCTCAATGCCGTGTTTTCTTTTGTACGTCAAAAAGTGTTTTCTCCTTTCTCTTCCAAGCCTTCTTATAGCTTCAGATGAATCTCTTCCAAGCAAAAGGTCCAAACTACCCTTAATGAGCAGAATAGGTTCACAAAGCAAAAGTTGGGGTTTCCAAGCCGCGCCCAACAACACGGGCCGCGTGTGTACACACGGGTGCCCGCGTTGCTCTCCATGATAATTATCTTCAAAACAAGCTACAGAGGCAACAACACGGGCCGTGTTCCTCCACACGGGTGCCCATGTTAATGCACTGTTTTAAACAACACGGCCGTGTGTCACCACACGGGTGCCCGTGTTGATCTCTGTTTTTCTTCTCCCATTTTGCTCTGCCTGATCAATAACACAGGCAGTGTTGTAGCACACGGGTGTCCGTGTTGACCTGCTGTCTCTTCATATTTTTGCCTTTCTGAGTATCCATAACTTCACCATTAATGCTTTTAAACCTGTGCAATGGCCTGTAACAATGACACTACCAAACGAAGCGTAAAAGAGATCTTTTTGACATAAACTTGTAATCGAATGCCATGCGATACCAAACCAACAAAACATGATAAATGACTCTGAAGCAACTATAAACAAACATAAATCTTACCAAAGTGATGAAAATATGTCGGATTAACGGTGGGAATTCAATGGAAATGGTGACCGATCACAACCCCAAACTTGTCTCATTGCTTGTCCTCAAGTGATGTATTGAGTCCAAACAAAGGTCACCCTCGAATTCATTTTCCATAATGCAACCTAGTCTTTCACAATTTGTGTTCTTCCTTTCCAATCGAGTTTCAGGTCTCTCCGATTCAGGCAGTTTACCACATTTCTACATCAGAAACCTCTTCACCTGTAAGCTTTTCACACACTCACACATCTCTCAGGGTTAGGTGTGTACACTCACAGCACAGTATGCAATACCAAACTCTTAAATTTGAATACATTCTAATGTCACTACCACAGCAGATTCCACACACTTTTCGAGGTCTTTTTGGGTTGTAACGGGGCTTGGGTACGGTGGGATAAACAAAAAAATGGATAACAAAGGGTTTTGAACTCGGCAGTCATGTTGTGTGATTTTTCATTCTCTTTTTCTCGTGTATCACGTATACTCTGGGGGTTAATTTCACTCTTTTGACTCTTTTTCTACTCAAATTTTTCGAGCATTTTATAGGTGTTAGAGTCTTAAGTCTCGGCAAGTGCATTTTTTCTTTTTTTTTCTTTTAAGGAACATACATACTATTTTTCTTTTTGTATGATCTCTTATTATGCACTTGCCCTCTCTTTCAAGATTTCCACCCCAAACTTAGTTTTATTGCACATCTTGCAATTCACACAATCATACCGAGTAATGGAAAAAAATGAATGATTAAAAGTTAACAGGGGGTTTATGATGAATAAATGCTTAATAGTTAACAGGGGGTTTATGATGAATAAAATGGCTAAGGCTCAACGGGGTTCACGAAGGGAAACATACAGATAGGGATGGTTAGAAAGGCCCTGGCTAAACAAACAACTTGCCTCAGTGTGTGTTGTCATGTTGTGACGTGTCAACAGGACATACGCAAAATCAGAGTGATAAAGTCATACCTGGATGAACTCTCATGCTGATATTTAGTGTTTGGCTTTTTGTGATCTCACCATGTTGGTTAGCTTGCAAGCTCTGATGCCTCCTCGTGTTATGTGGTTCTTTTCTGACTTGGTTTTCCCATACCGCTCTCTTGGTCTGGTGTCCCCAAATTGTGTCCGACTTTATTTTCTCAAGGTTGCATCAACTTCCGGGGTGCCTTATCAGCCTAAGTTTGAGGGGTGTGATTCATCCACTACCATTGATCCCGGGCTCGTCCAACCGTTTCTCATCACTCTGTACACACAGTAGGTCCAAAAGAAAAGAAAACAAACAAAACAAACAAACATACTAATATAACGATAACATAACAAAAACAAAACAAATTGAAAGAGAATTAAAACATGAAAGGAGAAACCCCCCCCCCCCCACACACACTTGAACTAAACATTGACCTCAATGTTTAAATTCAAAAACGAAGGGGACTTACAGTGATCACTATTGTGGAGGAGGCGGAGGATCGTGCGGGAAATGCAACATCAGACGTTGCATCATGGCTTGCATGTCATCCATGATTGTCCCTTGGCGAAACAGTTCCACACTCTGTCTATCTAATTCCGCACCTTGTCTGGTTTGCTCGGTGCGGAGAGTTCCCATCTCAGTCTGGAGCCAACCCCACTGGTCCTGAGACATAAAAGAGGATCCTTCACCATGTAGGCTTGAATCATGTGGGGGTGGCATACCATGGGTAGCTGGCCTCTCATCTTCTTCCATTTCCTCACCTGAAAGGTCATGGTCAAACTGAGCATCTTCCCCTACAGATTGGGCTGAACCTACATACAACCAGTTAGCAACATTGGCAATGCTAATGGAACCAGGTGCTGGTAGTGCGAGCACTTCCACATTGTGAATCACCAGAGAGTAATGAGTCGGCCTGATGGTAATCATTTGTTGATTGACTAGAGTGTGCATGTCGATCTTAGTCTTTCCCATCACTGCAGTTTCTTCCAGCAAGAGTTGATCATACCCAAAGTGGCCCGCAATCTGCGTGATCATACCACCCACAGAAATATCACCGGTAGTTGCGTGGCCAACTTGCTTCAAATGATTGGCGGCGAAAGCCGCTGCATTGATTCGCTCATTGTGGGCCATGCAATGAAGAAAAAATAACTCTCTCTTAGCAGCGACCCCGGTACTATCACCCCGTCCGAACAAGGTGTAGGCTAACCTTTTTTGTGCATATCTGAAGCACGGGTTATGAATCCCAGAAGCTTTTCCCGAGCTAGGGTTATAGCCAGTTTTACCTGTAATAGCCCTCCAGAAATCAATTGTAGAAAAAGTGTCTGGAGGGGTTCCGGGTCCAGATACCGGGAGTCTCAGAATACTCCCAAGTTCCTCAACAGATAACTCGTGATCTTCATCAAACAAGAGGAAAGTAATTTGACCATAAAATTCCATCTCCGAACCTGTCCACCTTCTCCTCATCTTAAACTCAACCGTACTTAAGAATTCAAGTGTGATACGAGCGAAGGTCGGTGCTTCGAATTGCATGAATTCTAACATACCGATGTTGTGAAACATGCGGTGCACCTCTTCCTTTAACCCTAACTAATCCAGTGTAGCATCACACATATATCGTGTCGGAATAAGCTTAAGTTTAGCGAGAATCACATACCTCTCTTGATGATTCGGTTGTTCAAACAAAATGCCATGGGGATTCGTAGAGCGTCTAGCCCGTTGCTTCGGTCGAGAAGACGTGGCTACATCCTTCTCCTTGCTTATACGCTTTTGGGGCATAATGGTACCTGCAAAAATTTCTCAAAATCCAAAGAACAGATTAGTGAAAACTGCCACCGTCACTGTGTAGAGGACGGCGAGAGGAACGATTTTTGTGAAGGTGAGATGAGGTTAAAGTGAGTGGAGCTATGAGAAAAGTGAAGCTTAATTTGATGGAGGTTAGGTTAACAATGGAGGAAGAGGGAGAGAGAAGGTTTCAAAAATCAGAAAAAGTGAGAATAAGTGGTGGGGAAGAGATGTAATAGCAAGTGGGTCCCAACATTAAAAGTACCCAAAATCACAAAATTTCAAAAATTAACCCGTTACGAACAACACGGCCGTGTTCCTGCACACGGGCGCCCGTGTTAATCCACTATTTTAATTAACACGGTCGTGTGTCACCACACGGGTGGCCGTGTGGATGACCTGTATTCCTCTTGCAGCACGACACGGGTCGTGTGTCACCACACGGGTAGCCGTGTGGATGACCTGTTTTCCTCAATTTCTGAATTCTGCTATGCTTCATAGGTATGGCATCCTTTCGCTGAGAGGTGATTATGACTGTACTCTCCAAGTTCCACTCCTTACCTGCAATAACGTTTCACACCCACACAGAAAAGAAAAAAATAAAATAAGTTAACAATCGAACACGTGGGTTGCCTCCCACGAAGCGCTTCGTTTAACGTCGCATGGCTCGACGGTTGTCCACCTCATTAGGCGAGGCGCATATGGTCAATCAATCCAGGCTGTTGGCCTCTGTAATAGGGCTTCAGCCTCTGGCCATTCACCTTGAATATATCTCCATTGTTTTGGTTCTTAATCTCTATTGCTCCGTGGGGAAAAACCTTATGCACGACAAATGGCCCGGACCATCTTGACTTCAATTTCCCAGGAAACAACTTGAGCCTCGAATTGAACAACAATACCAGTTGTCCTTCCCAGAAATATTTCCTGATGATTCTCTGATCATGCCACTTCCGTGTTTTCTCCTTGTACATCTTTGCATTCTCATATGCCTGATTACGAAATTCTTCTAACTCGTGAAGTTGAAGAATTCGGGATTCACCGGCTTTTGCAAGATCACAATTTAAGAACTTGGATGCCCAAAAGGCTTTGTGCTCTAATTCCAGAGGAAGATGACACTCCTTACCATAAATCAGTTGATACAGAGACATGCCAATTGAGGTTTTGAAAGTGGTTCAGTACGCCCATAACGCGTCATCTAATTTGATTGCCCAATCTTTTCTTGAAGCACTCACTGTCTTTTCTAAAATCTGTTTAATTTGCCAATTAGACACTTCAACTTGCCCACTCGTTTGGGGATGATATGGTGTGGCAATCTTGTGCTTCACATTATATTTCTTCAATAAGTTCTCCATGAGCTTATTCAAGAAATGTGTTCCTTCATCACTGATAAGTGCTCTAGGCACACCAAACCTTGAGAAGATGTTTTGTTTGAGAAAGTTTACCACTACTCTCGCATCATTAGAAGGGAGGGCTACGGCTTCCACCCATTTGGAGACATAGTCCACAGCCACCAGAATATAATTTTTTTCCAAATGAGGGTGGAAATGGCCCCATAAAGTCTATCCCCCAAACATCAAATAATTCCACTTCAAGCATGCCCTTTTGAGGCATCTGATTCCTCCTAGAAATATTTCCTGTCCGTTGGCATCTGTCACATTCCTTCACAACGACTTGGGCATCCTTAAACAACGTGGGCCAGTACAACCCTGATTGGAGGACTTTTGCGGCTGTCCTGTCTCCATTAAAGTGTCCCCCATAATCTGAGTCATGACATGCCTTTAAGACTTCATTTTGTTCTTCCTCAGGGACACATCGACGAATTAGTCCGTCTACCCCTTTCTTATACAGAATGGTTCGTCCCACAAATAAAACCTGCAATCATGAAGAAACTTTTTCTTTTTGTTATAATCAAAGTCGTCAGGAATTATACCACCCACCAGGTAGTTTGCGTAGCCAGCAAACCAAGGAACACCCACCACCGCGAGGATTCTTTCATCTATAAACTCGTCCTTTATGGGATGTTCCTCTTTCGTCTCTTCAATCGGAGACATTCGAGATAGGTGGTCAGCAACGGTGTTTTCACACCCCTTTTTGTCTCGAATTTCAAGGTCAAATTCTTGCAACAGCAAGATCCATCTGAGCAGCTTTGGCTTCGAGTCCTGTTTAGAAAAAAGATATTTCAACGCAGCATGGTCAGTATAAACAATTACCTTTGTTCCCAACAAGTATTGCCGAAATTTGTCAAAGGCATAAACCACAACCAGTAACTCCTTCTCTGTGGTTGCATAATTCATCTGGGCTGGATTCAACACATGGCTAGCATAATAGATGACGTGGAGGCGTTTGTCTTTTCTTTGCCCCAAGACTGCCCCTACTGCTATATCGCTCGCATCGCACATTATCTCAAAGGGTAGAGACCAGTCAGGCGAGATCACTATAGGAGCAGACACCAATTTATTTTTCAGAGTCTCGAAGGCTTCGTTGCACTTTTTGTCAAACAGAAACGGAGTATCCTTCACAAGCAGGCTAGTCAAAGGTTTTGCGATCTTAGAGAAATCTTTGATGAACCTACGATAGAATCCTGTATGTCCCAAGAAACTCCGTATACCTTTCTCATTCACAGGATGAGGGAGATTGGTGATCACTTCCACTTTTGCCTTGTCAACTTCTATTCCTTGATGGGAAATTTTATGACCTAGTACTATCCCTTCTCTCACCATGAAGTGACACTTTTCCCAATTCAGGATTAGATTGGTTTGTTGACATCTTTCCAGCACAAGTGACAGATTATATAAATAATTTTCGAAAGAAGATCCAAAAACCGAAAAATAATCCATAAACACCTCCATATGCTTCTCAAGCATATCGGAAAATATGGATGTCATGCACCTCTGAAATGTCGCAGGTGCGTTGCATAAACCAAATGGCATTCTTCTATAAGCAAAGATTCCATACGGGCATGTGAACGCTGCTTTTTCTTGATCCTCAGGTGCCACAGCAATTTGGTTGTACCCTGAGTACCCATTCAGAAAATAGTAGAAATTATGACCTGCCAATCTTTCCAACATCTGATCGATAAAAGGTAAAGGAAAATGGTCCTTCCTTGTAGCAGTGTTCAGTCTTCTATAGTCTATGCAAACTCTCCAACCTATAATAGTACGGGCGGGGATCAACTCATTTTTCTCATTTTTTATCACAGTTGTCCCTCCCTTCTTTGGTACCACATGAACTGGGCTCACCCACGAACTGTCAGATATTGGGTAAATTAACCCCGCATCTAAAAGTTTCACAACCTCCTTGCGAACAACTTCTTTCATAGCTGGATTCAGTCTTCTTTGAGGTTGGACGACCGGTTTCTGATTATCCTCCATCAAAATCTTGTGCATACACATTATCGGGCTGATTCCTTTCAAATCGTCCATCGCCCACCCAATAGCACCCTTGTATTTCTTTAGGACTTTGATTAGCTCTCCTTCTTGGGTCTCTCTCGAACCTGAATTGATGATTGTTGGACATTTTTCCTCATTGTCAAGAAAGACATATTTGAGATGTTCTGGTAATTGTTTCAACTCTATCCCTTTTTTTATATCCTGTTTCGATTCTGAAGATGTTTTAGGTCGAAGCTCCTCCCACCGTTGCGGTCGGGAACGAACCCAAGGCGGTTGTTCCTTTAACATCGCTACCACTTCAGATTCTTTCTCATCAATTCCTTCAGTATCCTCAACGATAGATAAACTCAAAACTCTCTCCAAAGGAAGCTTGGGTGTTGTAATCTGCATAGATTGAGCAAAAACTGTATCTAACACTTCAATACTTTTACTCGCCCCTTCGTCATCCTTGAATTTCATAGTATCCCTCACATCAATTTTGAGCTTTTCATCATAAACTTTGAGGGTCATGGTTCCTTCCTCAATATCTATCATGCATCTTCCAGTTTCTAGGAAAGGTCTTCTCAATATGAGAGGAATCTCCTCATCTTCCGGCATCTCGAGTATCACAAAATCCACCGAGAATACAAATTTATCAATCTTCACCAGAACATCTGTTGCTATACCATAGGGTCTCTTCATATAATGATCTGCAAACTGCAGTGTCATGCGAGTATCCTGCACCTCCCCTAACTCAAGTTTTTTGTAAATCGAGAGGGGCATTAGACTAACACTTGCTCCCAAATCGATCAGTGCCTTTTTGAATGATCTGTCTCCAATGGTACAAGGAATAGTGACTGCACCTCTATCTTTTTTCTTCATCGGAATTTTTAGGCCCTGCAAAATAGCACTACAAGTTTCAGTTAGCATGACTGGCTCGCTGTCGATCGACCTTTTCTTCGATATGATGTCTTTCATGAATTTGGCGTAGATCGACATCTGTTCCAGAGCTTTAGCAAAAGGTATGTTGATCTCGAGCTTCTTGAATAATTCTAAGAATTTCTCAAAAAAAAATCATGGAGATCTTTCTTCTTTGTTCTTGTCGGAAAAGGAAGAATGATCTTTGGTTTTTGTTTCTCTTGCTGGCTTGTCGGCTTGACCACCACTTCTTCAGTTTGTTTTGGCTCTTCTCTAATCTCCAATTCAACTTCCAACAATCCATCTTCTTCAACCTATTCGTCAACTTGTGGTTCCTTAGCTTTTCCTTTTCTGGTGACCACAACTTTAATGTGACTTTGATCACGGGGATTAACGACTGTCCCACTAGGAAGTGTGCCAGGTGCATGGGAGTTTGAGGCTAACTGTTGGGCAATTTGACCCATCTGAATTTCAAGATTTTTTATGGATGTTGTAGTGTTCTTCTGATTATTTCGAGTCTCCTCTTGGAATTGGATGTTGTGAGCTGCCATCTTTTCAATTGCGATCTCCCAATCTGCCTTCTTAGGTACTTGTTATTGCTGCTGCTGATATTGATTTTGATATTGACCTTGTGCTTGCTGTTGCACGTTCCCTCTTTGATCTTTCCATGCAAAGTTGGGATGATTCTTCCACCCCGGATTGTATGTGTTAGAGTAGGGATTGTTTTGCTTTAAAAAATTTATATCTTCGATCTGTTGCGGTGTTGCAAAGCAATGAACAGTATTGTGTGGTCCATTGCAAATGCCACACACTTCACTCGGTGCCTGTTGCACTTGAGCCACTTTCTGAGCACCTATGTTTAGTGCTTTCAACCTTTTCTCTACCTCCGCAGCAACAACTTCTTCAATTTTTACCTGTTTGTTTGTTTCAAGCTTCAAGTCAATAACTGCAGATTTGCTTGATACCCTGTCATATAACTCTAAATGCTCGTTCGAGGCAATAGCTTCAATTATCTTCTTCATACCGGTGGCTGTTGCAAAGTTGGCTGAGCCACCAGCTGCTAAATCAAGGATCTGTCTCGTTTGAATTCGAAGATCATTGACAAACATTTGCATTTGTTCAGTTTCATCCATGTTGTGAGTAGGACAAGCCACTAGGATTCTCTTGAATCGTTTGTAGGCATCTCCTAGTGACTCACCCTCCTTCTGCTTGAAGTTTAGGATCTCATATCTTTTCCGCAATGACACAGATGCGGGAAAATACTCCTGCAAGAATGTTGTTTCCATTTGCTCCCATGTAGTGATACTACCAGCAGGTAAGGAATAGAACCACTCTTCGGCCTCATCTACTAAAGTGAATGGGAACATACGAAGTCGGATTGCTTCTTCGCTATGTCCAGGCATTTTCAGTGTTGTGCTCATGGTTAAAAATCTTTGCAGATGCTTGTTGGCATCTTCATTCACTCTTTCAGAGAAGAACCGTCTTTCGAGTTGATTAATGGTGCTGGGATGCAGCTGAAATTGTTCCACATTAACCGGTTGGTTGACAATTGTCATATGACCACCCGGGGTGTTGGTTCCACCATAGTCACCGAGGAGTCTCTCTGGTGGTGGTGGATTAGCAGCCATGATTTCAGGAACTGTTTCCGCGTCTGAATCTGAATTCTCTGAGTGCACTGAAACAACTTCCCCCTCCGCTTTCTCTGCTAATTCCAGTTTTTCTCTCTTAGCTTGTCTTAGTCTAGCGCGAAGAGTTCTTTCTGGATTTGCGTCAAAAGGAAAATCCGTTGAGGCCTTACCTCGCATAAACAAGTTAGACAAAGATTAGAATTGAATAACAAAATTGTCACAGATAAAAATTTGGTTGGCGAGCAACAAAATTTCGATAGAATAGAAATTAAAATATGTATTTTGGCAATCCCCGACAATGGCGCCAAAAACTTGATCGGAAAAATATAGCAAGTGTACTATTTTTACCGATGTAGTAATAAGGAGTTTTATTTCCAAGTATCGATCTCAGGGATTGCGTAGGAAATACTTATTTAACTTTGATTCTATCAGAACAAAAATATAATGGTTTGGTTGTTTTAGGAATTTCAGCAATAAACACAAAAGACAGTAAAATATAATTGATTAATATAAAATATGCTAGGGGAAGTGGTTGATTTAACAAGTTACGAATTCAGTCAAGATTTCCTTAATACCTATGAAACATTCAATTACCTAACCTCAGAATGTTCTTCCTTAAGTCCTTAAGGAAGAAACTATTAAACTACCAATTCTTACTCAAATGTCCATTCAATTAATCATTGGTTTTAATCATAAACAATATCAAGGTTTTCGGTGGTTTACAAAAGTGACTAGTCTTAGATGATGCAATCATAAACCTAATTGTGTGAAAACCCTAACAATCACAATCTTGTTATTGATAGTCATAGATCAATTTGTATTTGTCCGATACAAAAGCATAATAACATCACACAATTGAATTGAAATAAGTAACTTAGTAAGAAGGAAATCATTCGTTCAAATTCATAACATACGATCAAATCAGGACCACCCCCCTAACATAGGGGGTTTAGCCTCTCATAGTAGTAAACAAAATCATAGTATGAAAATTAGACATTACAAAGAACTAGGAGATTTGGATCTTCAATGGTTGGAACCCTTGAATCTCGCCGTCTTCAAATCCTCCGTTTTTGCTATCTTCTCAATGTCGTGTTTTCTTTTGTACGTCAAAAAGTGTTTTCTCCTTTCTCTTCCAAGCCTTCTTATAGCTTCAGATGAATCTCTTCCAAGCAAAAGGTCCAAACTACCCTTAATGAGCATAATAGGTTCACAAAGCAAAAGTTGGGGTTTCCAAGCCGCGCCCAACAACACGGGCCGCGTGTGTACACACGGGTGCCCGTGTTGCTCTCCATGATAATTATCTTCAAAACAAGCTACAGAGGCAACAACACGGCCCGTGTTCCTCCACACGGGTGCCCGTGTTAATTCACTGTTTTAAACAACACGACCGTGTGTCACCACACGGGTGCCCGTGTTGATCTCTATTTTTCTTCTCCCATTTTGCTCTGCCTGATCAACAACACGGGCGGTGTTGTAGCACACGGGTGCCCGTGTTGACCTGTTGTCTCTTTATATTTTTGCCTTTCTGAGTATCCATAACTTCACCATTAATGCTTTTAAACCTGTGCAATGCCCTGTAACAATGACACTACCGAACAAAGCGTAAAAGAGATCTTTTTGACATAAACTTGTAATCGAATGCCATGCGATACCAAACCAACAAAACATGATAAATGACTCTGAAGCAACTATAAACAAACATAAATCTTACCAAAGTGATGAAAATATGTCGGATTAACGGTGGGAATTCAATGGAAATGGTGACCGATCAAGTGTATTGGAAGCAATTCCGACATATACAATGATGTCCAACATGATTCCTAAGTCGTGCATAGAGGAAATTCATTTGGGGACTTATAGAGAACAAAATAAGATATCATGCAGTTAACTAGGATAAGGTAACGAGCCTCAAGGAGGAGGATGTTCTTGGCCTGAGTAAACATAACAACATGAACAAAGCATGCATCATGAAAATGGGATGGAAGATTAATAAATTAGGATGGGTTATGGTGCAAAGTGTTAAGGAAGAAATATAACTATACTGGTCCTCAAGAGCATGTTAATTACAAAGGAACAAATTCTAGCTCATGGAGAGAAATAAATAAGACAAAACCTCATTTCTTAGAATCAGGTTGTTGGAGTATCAGGGATGGGAAAACAATTGATGCTTGGATGGATAGTTGGGTGGATACTGATTTACATATTATAAATAGTGTTATTTAAATTCTTAGTCATCTTGTTGAGGCCAAATTGTGTGATCTGGTGGACAATGATGAAAATTAGAATGGAATATGTTTGAAGGTCGGCTGCCTAAGGATTTGATGCTAAAAATTGCTGCTTGTTTGCCTATAAGTGCAGACCATGGCAATGATGTCATTGTATCCTCGGACACTCCATCAGGCAGCTTATCAATCAAATCTAAGTATGAATCTAGCACCATCTCATGTGGTGACAATGGAGATTTTAATTGGAAGGAAATATGGAAGATGAATGTACCAGATAGAGTCTGACATTTTGTATGGATAATGGCACATGATATACTTCTCACTAATTATAATAAGAGAAAAATTGGGATAAGCTAAACCATGTGTAATATCTGTGGGAGAAGTGTAGAAACCATTTTGCACGCCATTCAAGATTGCATGAATGCCATACAACTCTGGGCAAACAAAATTCAACCTAACATTTAGAATAAGTTTTTGCAGGTTGACCTCACAAATTGGATCAATACCAAGCAAAACAGTGATAAGCCTTGGTGTGATTACTGGGCAGTAGCCTGTCATTGTTTATGGACTTGGAGAAACAAAGAAGAGCATAAAGAGATTTTTTGCCACCTATTTGATCCTAGTTGTTATGTCGTACAAGAGGTGAAGGATTATTTCAATGCAAAATCTCAAAATGAGCGCGTGTTTGTGAAAGATAAAGCTATGGAGATGATATGATGGAAACCTCCCTCGAGTAATGTTTTAAAACTTAACACAGATAAGACATGTAAAGACTTCACGACAGTTGGTTGTGGCGGGCTCATCGGGAACAACATAGGTGTGTAAATAGGTGGTTTCTTTAGACATCTTGGTCGATGTAGCGCGTTTGTTAGTGAACTGTGGGGGACTTTTGAAGGTTTCAAGCACACACTTATAAATTAGACCTTCATAAAGTTGAGCTTAATATGGACTTGATGTGGGTAGTGAAGGTTATAAATAAAGGTGTTTCTAATAGCATGAATGATCATGTGCGTTATTAAGGAAAATTAAGAGATTAATAGAGATGCATGATGAGGTGTTGGTGATCCTCCCCTATAGGAAAACAAACAAGTGTGCATATGCTATCTTAAGGATAATAGTTTATACTCTGATATTACTCCTAATCATTTAAAAGAGATGTTAGAGGCTGATTCCATAGGTTTTAGTCACCCTAGATGGGTGTGTATGTAGTTCCATTCTTAGCGTACATCCTCTCTAATAAAAAATATCAAATATTCCTCTCTTCTCTATTTCTTATTTCTTTTAAGTTAATCAATAGGCAAAATACTCTTTTTAGTCATTTAACTTCACCTCAGGGTCCATTTTGGTCCCTTAAATTTAAAAAGTTCCAAGTTGATCCTTTAATTATTCAAATAGTGCCACATTAATCTTTTTTGTTTGCCCCTATAGTCAAAGTCAATATTAGTGTACAAGTGACGCACACGTGTGGGATTTTTCTGCCATGTGGAATATAAGGTCCAAAAAGTAATCCAAAACGGCTAATAAAACCAAGGACATTTTTGTCTAATCATGATAAAAAAAGAGGGCACTTTTGGCTTTTCCACTTATCTTCCATGTCGTGCTCATAATTTCTCCGCGACCCGCAGTGCTATAACTGCAACACAGAGATGCTCTACCACGACGTTTTGCAATTATGGATTGACTAAATATCAATTATCTTCCCACAAAATTTTGGTTGCAACAACAACATATATTTCCATGTTCATAATAAAACACTTTTATTTAACTTCATAAAAGCTATATGTATGTGTGAGAGAAAACGAGTAAATGATGCATACAACTAAGGTACTTGATGTAGCTGCAATTAACAGAGCTACTGTAGCAATGAGCAACTTTTCAGCTTCAGGCTTTGCCTGTGATTATTTTTCAATATAGAAAAAAACTAAACCTTAATAATCTTAATAAAAATATAGCAGCAGCAATGGATAAGAATTTGCAATTGAATAAAAAAAATCTTTTTAACAAAAAAAAGAGAAAGACTAATAGAAGTACACTTAATGAAACCTTCACCTTCCAATTTTTCCTCCCACTCCTTCAACCTTTAAGCATTCAAACAATTTCTAACCTTGCACACAAAATAAGTTCATTCTAGTATAATGCTAACGAACCATCAGAAAGCCAGTATAACAAACTACCAGAGCTCTTCAAATTAGATTCATTTGAAAGGCGCTCAAAATTCATTGATGATGATAATTTCATTTTCCACAACTAATTTTCGTGTAGACCTCTCCAAATTGAAGAGCCCTAAATTGAATTGGAAAAAAACTAACAAGAGAGGGAGGAAAAGGATGGAATAAAGAAGATGAAATATGAAATCAACGTTAGTTGTCACACATACCAAAACAAACGACTGTTTCAGTCAAATGGATGGAAAAGACTACTGTGACACTATTTCAACAATTAAAGGATTAATTTGGTTTTTGTTTTTAATTTAAGAGACCAAAATGGATCTCGATGTAAAATTAAAGGACCAAAAAGAATATTTTACCTAATCAATATCTCAAACTTATTTTGTTTTTCATTTTTCTCTCCTCTCATATTATCTCATATCTATTTATTTCCTTTGTCAAACTATATATTTTATTTTCTGTATTCCAATTCAAAAGTTTGATTTTTTTTAAAATAACCATATTTTTCAAATTAATTTCTAAAATAACCAATATTTCAATTTTTTTTACCGGAATAACCACATTTCCAAACAAATGCGCTAGATCAATTGGCGTATCCATTTAAAAGGAAGAGGAGGCGCCACTGGTGTTGGCGCATGCTTTCAAAGCATTGCATGGAGGCGCCAACAACCATGGCGCATATGCATGTGCCTTAGTGTATGCGCCAATTCATCTGGCGCATACACCTTGAGATTTTTTTTATTGGTTTATTTAATAAATAATTAAATAAAATACTCTAAAAAAATTTATTCATGGTATAATAAAAATTACATGGGATTGATAAAAATTTAATGAACGACCCAATCGAAACGTCCCCCTGTTCCACATCCAGGTGTGTTAGTTTATCTTCGAGGTCTCCAACGATTTTCCTGAGGTGTTTGGGGTCTTTGTGTGTTAACCTGATCCAATGATGGCTGGTGTGAAGGTCCGGTGGAAGTTCTAGTGGTATTTGATAGATGTGTCATCATTTATTCCCAATAGTCGGGGGGGGGGGGGGTGGCTCTGGCCAACGACGCTTCTGTAATGTAGTTTGGTGCCCATGTTGTCGTAGTTAGGTCAATGTGGTTGGGTGAATTATGGATGGTATAGTTGCCCGAATTGGGACAATGAATCGTTTTGGAAATGAAGCAATGGTTCATGGGGTGTACTATAGTTAAACAATGGTTGAGTGTTGTGGTGATGGGATGTTTGGGTGGTCATTGGTGGGGGGCTACGTTGAAGTGAATCATATGAATCATTTGGGCTATAGACTATTGTGGTGGATGCGTATGGTTGTTGGTGGGTAGGGTTTGATTATTGGTTTTGAGGTTGGGTGGGTGGCATGAATGGATTGCGAGGTTTAATGTTTGACATGAATGGGTTGCGGAGTTGGGTGTTTGGTTGTTAGGTGTATGTGGTATGGTGATGGTGTGAGGTTGGTTGTTGGGTCTGGGTGATTTGACATTGGTGTTGGACGAGGACTTATTGTTGGGCGTATGATGACGAAGTTAGTTGGTGTAGATCAATCAAATACCTTGGCTTAAACACAAATTATTGCGTTGTAACCGACCTAAACCATGCCATATATTGTTGAGTTGATCGAGCACCATGTATGACTGGTTCGTTATATGTTATCGTCGATTTCTCAAATGATGACACATCTCTTTTGCGAAGTCTCTCCAGTCAGAATAATCCCATTGGGCATCTACTCTTTTTTCTGCCAATCTCCCAAACACGTCGGAGCTTCTGGAATTTGTTGTTGTATGCCAAACTACAGTTTTACCCAGTTACTCTAGTGCATCTCCACAGTAGTGAACCGGATAATTAATGTCTTTGCTGTCCAAACTGCATCATCATCATGGTTAACCTGATGATTAAGACCCAAATATGGCCTCTATATAAACTATACAACAATACGACATGATTAGATGATATATAATTTGATAAGTATTTTTAAATTTTAATAGAGTTATGTAGAAGTATTACTTCGTCTGGTCCAATGTGATCCAATAGATTTCGATAAAGTACTATAACGTGTTCCAGACACCTATTGTAGTTCATCTCTCTAACTGACCACCTAGATCATACAAAATTAAAAAATATTATTTACAATTAATTGTAATATAAAGTCTAATTAATTATATGGTAAAATTTTAATCTTACTTTGTTGCAAACGAGATTATGAATGACTTCTCGTTTACCTGGACGAGTGACGACATTCTTGACCAACCCCATGCTTGTAGCAAATACGCATATGAATAAAAAGTACAAGTATTTTTTTTTTGGCATTTTTACACATCACATTATATAGATGAGCCAAAACAGCTGAACCCCAACTATATGTGCTTACCTTATTAATGTTGCGTAACAACGATAAATACACAATATTTACCGTATTACCAGTACTTTTTGGAAATAAAAAATTACCAAATAAAATCATAATATAACACTGAGCTTTAATTATTTTGTCGTACTCGGTTGATTCTTCAGTCAATATTATACTTGCATAATATTGTTTGAGATATTTTAAATTTATACCTTGCCCCCTAACTTGACCAGTTGACTCTCCATCAACTTGGTCGTCACACAAAGGGGCACCCAGTAATTCATTGCAGATAGAATTATCTTGGTTAACTCTATCATTCACAACCTTACCATCTATACATAGACCCAACAACATGTAGACGTCCTCAAGTGTGACAGTACACTCACCGAAAGGAAGGTGAAATGTGTGGGTCTCGGGTCTCCATCTCTTAGACAAAGCAAGAATAAATTTGTAGTCAACCGAGTACGAGACTATGTTGAGGAGATTTCCAAAACCAACCACATCCTCTAATATATGGTTCTATCAAAGGATCGTGGGGTACATATTCATGTACATGACATCAAAATCGTTTTGGATCCTAATAAAACATAATTAAGAAATAAAATAAGAAGAAGTAATATACAATAAAAACATAAATAAGAAATAAATATGAAACAAATAAAAAGAGAATAATAACATACAAATGTCGAGATATTGTCGATTGTTCCTCGGTGTTCATCACCCATAGTCAATAGAGACATAATGCTGCAGAGGTTGAGTGTTGTAGAGGTTGAGTGTGGTAAAGATGTAGTGTTGTAGAGATTGATTGTTAGTGTTACAGATGATGTGATGTTATGAGTTGATGCCCTATTTATAGATGAGTAAGTGCTGAATAGGCACGCAACATGTGAAGCATTGGATTGGATGCATGCATGTGGCAAGAGAGTAGGCGCCTAAGGCTATGAAGCATGTTTGCTTTATGACATACATGGTCACATGCACCAAGGCTAGTGGCGCATGCATGTCTTTTTTGGCATGCAATGAAGAGGCGCCAAAGGCATGAGCGCATAGGTTGCTTTATGTGCCATTTGAATGAGTACCTGCCTTAGATTATTAGGGCACAGATTCCTTGTGAGATTCATTGTGTGCAGGCGCATGTTTTGTATGCAGAGATTATACCAGACACATGCATTATATTATCTTGTCTCTGCATGGATTCTTTGCATTGCATTGTCTTGTCTTTGCAAATGAATTGCATGATCAGTGCAGACAACGTTTACCTTATTTTATTGTATGTGAATAACAGATCAATGCATTCCTCACCATATTTAAAAAGTTACATTTAGTATAAGCACTAAAGTTACATTTAAAAAAATATCTTCCTCACCATATTACATAATCAATGCTCATATCGAAGGTGAAATATTTGAGCATCAATTATTCGGTTTTTGTTTTCGCAACACAGAAGTAAATCAGTTTACAATAAATCTACGATCAAAATTTTCACATATGAAATAAAGAATAGAAGAAATTACAGTGCAGTCCCGTGGGTCAAATCATCTATAAAAATTTGGTGTGGTTTGCAGACAACCAAGTAAAGTTTTATCCGAAGAAGATTCGAGATGATGATGATGTTCATCATATGTTTGTCAATCACGAACAATATGGGTACAACGATATAGAGTTGTATATATTACCACAATAACAACAAGTGTCTCAGTTCATTGATTAGTCACAAGTCTTTTGTGAAACTGATGACGACGAACAAGTTGTGGTGAATGTTGTAGATGAGGAAGAAGAAGAAGCTGAGATTTTGGTTGATTCAATGGTGAACGACGATGAAGAAGAGGAGCCATTACCAGCTAGTCATGTATACTGTCCACCTCAACACATGACAAACTTGAATTTGGATTTCGATGAACCTTCATCAAATATATGGTACAATCCTTATGTGCAAATGCAAGGATCTTTGAAAGAATGAGACACATTTTTCATAAAGAAGATTGTGTAAAAGCCATTAAAAACTTTCACATGGAACTATCAGCTGATTACAAAGTTGATATAACCAATGCATCGAGGTACAAAATTTATTGTCCAAATGAGCACTGCCTTTTCAGGTTGTCAGTTTCGTACTGGAAGAGGAGTGATTCTTGGGAGATTGGATCCATGGGTCGAATTCACACATGCATGCTCACAAACCCAATGCAAGACCATCAGAAACTTAGCTCTCACTTAATATGCGATGAAATTTTGTCTATCATTAGCGACAATCCATCGTTAAAGCGAGTACAATAATCTCGCATATTGTAACACAATACCACTACACTCCATCATATAGGAAGACTTGGATAGCTATGACAAATGCGGTTGAAAAATTCTATGGCAATTGGGATGAGTCTTTCAAACAACTATCAAAATACTTGTTGATTCTTAAACAGTATGCTCCAGGGACTATTGTTAAATTTGAAACGTTACTGACGTATACACCAAACGAGACTTGTGCTATTGGAAATAGAATATCCCACCGCCTCTTTTGGGCATATCAACCATGCATCAAAGGTTTTTCTCTTTGTAAACATATTATTCAAATTGATGGTACATGGTTGTACTGGAAATATAAAGGAACATTACTGATGGCAGTGGCACGAAATGTCAACAAAAACATTTTTCCAATCGCCTTTGCCCTTGTTGAAGGGGAGATTGTCGAGGGATGAAGTTTTTTCCTAAGAAATCTCCGTTTGCACGTTGCACCTCAACCTAACTTATGTTTGATCTCGGACCGACACCCTTCAATCGTCAGTGCATATAAAAACATTACAATGGCTGGCAGGATCCTCTTTCGACGCATGTCTTCTGCATTAGACATATCGCTCAGAATTTTATGTGGGAGATCAAACACAAAACATTGGAGAAGAAGGTTCTCAATGCAGGTTACACATTATCAAAACCGTTTTTCAAACACTACCGCGAAGAAAAAAGATTGTCAAACGCAAATGCAGTATGGTGGATCGACAATATTCCATTGGAGAAGTGGACTAGGGCATACGACAACGGTCAATGTTGAGGCCACATGACAATAAATCTTGTGGAATCAATAAACTCTGTCTTCAAAGGCATCCGAAACATCCCTATAACCGCTTTGGTGCAGACAACATATTTCAGGCTAGGGGCGCTGTTTGAGACCAAACGTTCCAAATGGAGTTCAGTGTTGCAATCTGGGCAGTTGTTCAGTGATGCTTCAATGAAATTCATTAGACACAAAGCTGCCAAAGCAAACACACACGTGGTTACAGTGTTTGACCGTACTAAAGGTTGGTACAATGTTGCTGAGTCCATGGATCACAATGAAGACATGTCGATGGGACAATACAGAGTGGAACTAGATAGAGGTTGGTACGACTGCGGAAAGTTCCAAGCCTTTCGTACGCCCTGCTCCCATGTCATTGTGACATGTTCAAAGGTTCGAAGGGATCCATCATACTTATTATCCGAGGTTTACAAAGTTATAAGCCTATCAAATGTTTACAAAATTAGTTTTTCAGTAGTGGCAAAAGAGGATTACTGGCCAGAATATTAAGGGGACATTGTCTGACATAACGAAGTTACGCGAAGAAAGAAAAATGATCGCCCAAACAACACCCGTATTCGAACCGAAATGGATACGGCGAACAAAATGGTTAGATTATGTAGTTCATGCCGTCAGCCAGGTCACAATCGTACTAACTGTCCTAGTGTTGGAACGAGCACAACAAGATAAATTTACATGTACCTCTTTTGCAATATATAAAAAACAAAATTTATGATAAGTTTGTGAGGAAATACCATCACAAACAAACACAAGACATTCAACACACAAGTAACACATAAACAACAACACAAACAACTAAAACAATTAAAATACCATTACAATAACTAAGCGATTACAACCATCAAAATAATTTTGAACATATTATGCATCATCCTATGAACGTCTCTATCAGTCTTAATATCCACTCATTCACGCACTTCTCCATTTAGGTTGAACGTGGATACAAGCCATTAGATTCTTCTAATCCTTTCACCATCTCCAATTTCTCCATCTAACCAACGATTCAACGTCCGATTAAGACGTTCAAATGAATCTATATTCCAAAGTCGAATCTATATCGGAGATGCGACGACGGAAAAAATTAAATCGATATTTCTCTTGCGAATGTATTCAGACATGATTAAAAATAAAAAAACTTAAAGGAGATTGAAGTAGAATGAAAGAAAATGTGGTTGTAGGATAAAAATTGTGTGAAAAATATGGGTGAAGAGCGAGATATTTATAGAAGAACTTTTAAAATACATGCGCCAAAGGGCTAGACGCCACATATTTGATGCATGCGCCATCAACGTCGACGCCTCCATGCATTACTTATAAAATATGCACAAATGGTGCCGACGCCTCCCCTTCCTTTTAAATGGATGCGCGAATTGATCTGACGCATCTGTTTGGAAATATGGTTATTCCGATAATTTTTTTAAAATATTAATTATTTTAGAAATTAATTTGAAAAATATGATTATTTAAATTTTTTCTCCAAAATTTCATTTATTTAATTTAATTTATCTATTAAAATAAAAAAGAATAATAACAAAGGAGGGGTTTTGTACGTTTGCTCGATAGGGTTTAAGCTCGCATACCTCCACTACTGAGCTGCAAATTTGTTGTTAGTCGCCTAAATTTTCATTTCATTCCCGCCCCAAAATCGAAATAATACCTCATACCCAACGCAGAGAGACTATATTTCACTGTTTTCCTCTGTTGTAACTCGTAGGGTTTCATCTCATCACTGGCACAAATGGTGTCTCCGAAGCAGCTTCTAGCCTCGTTGGAATCAGCGCTTCTCGGTTCCTCGCCACCAACAGCATCGCAACGAGTCGAAGTCTTGCACGCCATTCGCTCTTCTCTTCACTCCTTCCAATCCCTTCTATCCTATCCGGTATCACTTTCATTTTTCTTTACAATTTCACCTAATCGAAGCTCTATTTCCAATCTCATGCTTTTATTTATTTATTTGTTGTTGTTGTTGTTGTTCAGCCTCCAAAGCCCTCTGATCGAAGTCAAGTTCAGTCAAAGTCAGTTAGACTTCAAGATTCTACACTTATCACTCTTGATGACCAGGATGTGCAAATTGTGAGTTTTACGGTTGCACATTTTTTGTTGTTGCATTTTACACTATTTTTTGTGTAGTAGTATAAGCTTAAATAATGTATGCTTTGTTTTAATTTATGAGATTGAGAGACATTGTTTTGATCTTAAGAAATTCAGACTGAAAAAATTAGTCTTAATTATGAAGTTAGGATTGAGAACAAGAAGAAAATGGTAGTGAGACTAGGGCACTGAGTGCTATTTCTAGCTGTGTTTTATGTCTTGTGTATTTTTCCGTCATGAAATTAACCCTCGCAAAAAAATGAATTTACTATAGTAGGAAAGGCTAAGACCAAGCTAATGCAAACAGTAACTTTTTGGAAATGGATTTAAATTTAGCATATGATAATATGAATTGAAACAAGGTTGGATCTGACATCTGTTAGGGTATGTTTGTGAGGTGGTTTTGAGGGTTAAGTCTATGTGTTGACATATTCAGAGATTTAAAAAATTTGATGGAATGAAAAATAAGCCTTCCCCATCATTTTCCTCCCAAACCCAACCTCCAAACATAGTCTTAATGTTTGTGTAATTGAACTTCTCATTATTTTTAAAAGTAATTTCTTTAACCTTTTTCCGAATCTTACATGTATATAATGGTGGAATCGATATAAATTATTAAGGCAAAGCTAGGTTATCAAATGCATCATTTTTTCTACAAGGGCATAGTTCATTTCAAATGTCTCGTCTAGCATGTTGACACTAGGAAATGATTGTTCAAGGACTCAAGCAAAACGGAAAAAAAGTGCTCTTAAGGTCCCATGGGCTATAAGTGCCTGGAGAAACAGGGAAAGAACTAAAAAACAGATCATCCCAAAAGTGAACCGAGATTTCAAATCAAACGAGAAAGTGGTAAACTATAAGAGAATATGCTGAGACACATAAATATGGACAGAAGAAAAAAGGGCCCGTTAGTTCAAATTAGAGATTTTTAAATTCAAATTAGAGATTTTTTACTGTCTGGCTTTGCCAAATTCACTTCTAAACCATGTGCTCGACTAGAGTGCTGTTGCTACGAGGCAAAATCTCTATCAAAGCACACCAAGCGTGCACTACTCTAATAGAGCAGATACCACCTCAATCAGCAGTAAGTGCTGAATACTTCATAAATGCCCAAAGCTAACTACACTCTACATGTTATAGTTATATGACAATCATTTTAATATTTTCTTGTGCTTTGTGTTTTGATATTTCTTTCTCTGCTGAATTGTTAATTTGTTTTTCTTTTATTGTGTCCTAGCATCTTTTGTCTTTAGGATTCATTGGCAAATATTTGCACTTTTATGAATATTATCTTACTACTAATTTATTTATTTTAGTTTACGTATTAGACATGTGTATGCTCATTGTGGTGTGGATTGTAAAGTGCTGTTTCACTTTCATTCCCCTTCCTTTTTCTAATATCTGCTTTTATGAAGCATAGGCACTCAAATTGAGCGATGATCTGCATCTAAATGAAGTAGACTGTGTTCGGTTGCTAGTATCGGCTAATCAGGAGGTAGATTTATGTTGCTCTTTATGTAAACATGTATGCACACATACTCACTAGGGACGAATCCCTGATCGTATGGTTGCAAACATTAACTTCTATATTTTATGTTGATACTTGATTGCATGATATTTCATATACTAAATTTTTATTTATTTATATAATTAACGTGTAATTTGTAAAGAAAATAGTTTTAAAAGGGTTTTCTTAAAAGTAAGAAGTGTCAGATTTTACTAACTGACATGAAAATGATAGGGAATGCAAGTGAGGTTGAGGTGAAGTTTTTAGAAAGAGAAAATATTCTGAACTAAATCTCTGACTGTATTCTAAGTAGATCTAATTCTGCTACAATATGTTTAATATTTGTATGGTTAGAACATATCTCTAGGTAACAATCTGAAGATCTAACAAAAATACATGCTCAACAGAGAGTCCAAACACAACAATACTTAATAGAAACCCAGCCTAGTCTAAATTCCCCCCTCAAATTCAGAATGGGGGAATCAATATAAATTAAAAGCTATTAAGTGGTGTAAGCATGTCTTGATTTAAACACACAGAAATACACACAACACGGTGCTATAAAGCTCTTGCCAAGGTAAGGTGGTAAGGGTATGACCTATTGCCGTTCTTCTGTAGGCACCCATATCTTACCTCTGCTTGAGGCTGATTCCGTAATTTGAATCTGTGATCTCTTTTTCAAATGTCAACAACTTCTACTTTGAGCCATGTTTTTTTGGAGACACACAACCAACATAAAATTACTTTTCCTAAGGGTTTGTTTGGGAGTTTGGAGGGGAACGGAGGGGAGGACTTTGAAAAAAGGGAATGATTGAGTGGAAAGAATTGAAGGATTTTGTTCGGGAGGGTTTTGGAGGGTTTGTTTTTATTCATATAAAAAAAAACCCTAAATTGGGGGAACTCAAAATTTGTATTGAAGAAGGGTTTTGGAGGGCTTGCATAAATTTTCCAAATATATTTTGTTATTATAGTATTCTGAAAATTAAAAATATAGTAATGATAAACACTCTTTTATCATTCTATACAAAACCGTTCTTCCAAAAACTGTCAAATATTTTCCTATATTTTTTTAAAAAAATGTTTTCGGAAGCCTTCCCCTCCCTTCCAAACTCCCAAACAAAGCCTAAGTGATATTTATAACTTAAGCAGCATACAATTGTATAATATAATCCATTAACAGATTATACCAAGAAGGGTATTGTCAACACACAAATATTTATCTATTAAGTTATTTATTGATGCTTTGTTTGTAGTGGGGTTTAATGAGTAGGGAACCGCTGGAAATTCTACGGCTTGCAGCAGGACTCTGGTATACAGAAAGAAGATATCTGATAACATCTCTCCATCTTTTGTTGAGGGTATATTTTTTGCTATCTCAGCTGTTAAGTTCATTTAGGCAATGATTTGGTTCTCTAGTTTTTGGTTAATATCTATATGTTGTTTTCCATATAGGCTGTGGTGCTTGATCAGGGACTTGAAGATGATATTTTGGTTGACATACAAAAATATCTAGAGGATGTTATCAATTCTGGACTTAGACAGCGGTTAATATCTCTTATCAAGGTCTGCATTGTGATATAGATGATTTTTTTTAACCTTCCTGATTAAATTCTAAATTAGGATGTAGTTTCAATTCAACTAGAATTATTTGTCATTTATAGAATTTTGATTTTGGGAATTCCGGGTATTTTTGACCAACAATTTATTGACGTCTCAATATTTGTGTGCAATTAATGTAAATATGTCATTTGTTTAGAAATAACAAATCAAGTCAATCCCTAATTTTTTTCAATCTCAATCAATTATCCTGCCAGTATTATCAGTATAGTTGTTTTTCTTTTGTTGCATTTGGTCGCTTATACAAATTAATGCACCTGATTCACAATCTTTGGTTGGTTTGCCCTAATACAATATGAACATATTATATTTCTTTCTGAGTAATATGTTTAAATCATCACAATCTTAGATCCTGGAAGTACTAATTTAGTGTTGCTACTGAAATACATGGTTTATTGCTATTTGATCTTCACAATTGACGTCAGTGTAGCATGTGGGTAGGGTTCTCTCTTCCTTCCCCGTATATTATTTAGCGGAAGGACTTATCATATTGCACTTTCACTTTGTAACTAACTTTTTTCTGAGAAATTTCTTTTCTGGATGTAGGAACTCAATAGAGAAGAGCCTTCTGGTGTGGGAGGTCCTCAGTGTGAGCGCTATGTTATTGATTCAAGAGGTTCTCTTGTGGAGCGGCAGGCAGTGGTCTCTAGAGAAAGACTTATTTTGGGACATTGCCTCGTCCTTTCTGTTCTGATTGTTCGAATAAGTATGCATAACAGTCTTTCATGTCGATTGTTTTCTGATAGCTATGTGATTGCTGATGTACTACTTGGTCTACTGTTGTAATCTGTCATCTATTATGCTTTCTGAATATTTTGATTGATCTCATAAGTGAAATATGTTGTTTTCAGATCCTAAGGATGTAAAAGATTTATTCTCTGTTTTGAAGGATAGTGCTTCTGAAGTTAGTCAGAGCAATACTGCCATAAAACATCAGGTTCTTATGCATACTCTTTTGCTGGATTTTTCAGTACTTGTTTTGTTTTCAGTCAAGCATTACAGATTTGTTTTTCAAAACTTCATAAGCATTAAAACAATCAAACATTTTCATGTGTACCTTTTATGCCTAATGAAGTGAACTTTTTTACACGTTGGAATCATTATGATGGACTTAGTATTGGTCTTTGGTGTTAACATGTCATGTCATTTCATCAAAGCATTACCTTAGGAGAAATATTTAAGTAGAGGCATACACTCTTGCAGTTAAACTTAAACATGAACCCGCTCTGTGACTGTTATCCCAACTCTTGGAATCCATTCAATCCGAACTAGATTTATTGGCTTATGTATTCTGCTCGTAAAATTTGTGTTGCTTGCTCACAATTTTCACACTCACATGCTTTTGCAGATTACCTTTAGCCTTCTATTTGCTCTTGTGATTGCATTTGTTTCAGATGGTTTGGGTACAGTGCCTGACAAAGCATCTGTCCTTTCTTCTAATACATCCTTCAGACATGAATTTCATGAACTTGTAAGATGAAAGATAATTACTGTTTTCTGTGTACTCGTAGTTTATCAAATATATGGTATCAATTTGGAATATTGTTGACTTCCTTTCATGCTTCAGG
This sequence comes from Lathyrus oleraceus, assembly GCF_024323335.1. Taxonomy (NCBI): domain Eukaryota; kingdom Viridiplantae; phylum Streptophyta; class Magnoliopsida; order Fabales; family Fabaceae; genus Lathyrus; species Lathyrus oleraceus. Next base: position 40,946,024 of record NC_066579.1, on the reverse strand, counting down.
TAATGGCTACTGGAAATGATCCAATTGTTGAGGGATTTACTGGTGGCATAAAGCTTGCTTGGGTGGTACATTTGATGTTAATACAAGATGGTGTTGCAACAAGGGAAACTATTTCAAGTGCTTCTTCAAATGAAATGGGTTACCTTAGTCAATGCTTAGAAGTCATTTTTTCAAATAATGTCTTTCAGTTTTTACTGGAGAAAGTTCTTCGCACTGCTGCCTTTCAGGTTCATTTGCCAAGTTACATTTTTCTCTGTTTCTTTTTAACAAAAGCAATTCATTCGAAAAGCGGATTTTATTGAGATCCTCCCTGAAGTAAAAGGAAAAACAAATCAGCAAATGGAGCTGTGTATTCCCTTTGAATATCTGTTCATTGAGTATGAAACATGCTTGAGTGTCGGTTTGCTCTAACTTCCGAAAGACTTGCACTATCATTGATAATTAGAAAATAGAACACAAAAGGCATTTTCTTCAGTAACATGTGTATTGGGTGAACTACATATAATTTAAGAAAAAATGTCAAGTCTTTCTGTCTCATTTACTCAAGTTAGCACTTAATATGTTCTTAATATAAACCAATTTAAATTATTTTATTGTAATCATTTGTTATTTTTTTTTCTTGTAATTTCGTCAATGTATTTGTTTTAACCCTGAAGTAGGTACATAGTTTTTTAGATCATTCTTGTACCGCTTTCATGCTTCACTAATTAATTTATGCTTTGGAAATTAGATGCTCCTTTACTTTCTGATTATACCTAGTATCAAATTTTTATAATTTTTTTATGTAAAACTTTGATACTGATATTTTTTAGAATTTGGGCTTTAGCCTAACTCAACTCTGTAAGATGTGGATTGCCCAAGCCTTTTAAGTACTATATAGGCCATATCTCTAGGCATCGTGGGACTAAACATGCCAACTTACACCTGTCACAATGAAGGTGCTGGAGGATGTGATGGAGAGGCAGCTCAAAGTTTCCGCAATTAAGGTGGTTAGAGGCAGATTGCAAATTTGCAATTAAAGCAGCTTTCCAACATCCCCTAATGCACAAGTCACTTGGAGCTTGTACTGAGCGGGTGCCCCCAAAACAGAGCAAGGATAGATTTTGATACAATATTAATTTTGGGATTAGGGCATAACTCAATACCACGTAAATGCTTATAAGCCGATGATTGTCCAAGCAGTTTAAACACTACTTAGGCCATATATTTAGGTGGTGCAGGACTAACACCCCCCCTCACACCAAACACAATGGAAGTGCTGTAGGCTAGGCTGCAATGAAGCCAATGATTGTCCAAGCAGTTTAAAAACTACTTAGGCCATATATTTAGGTGGTGCAGGACTAACACACCCCCTCACACCAAACACAATGAAAGTGCTGTAGGTTAGGCTGCAATGAAGGTAGCCCAAAGTTGCCGCATTAAAGGCGCACCTAGTGGTGAGGACCATAATCAAGGTGAATTACCAACATCCCCTTACATGCTCAGGCCTATGCACATGGAGCACGGACGATCCGTGTGGCCCCGCTCTGCAATTAGGATGAACTCTGATATCAATTTAGATATTGGGCTTAGAGCCTAAAGCAACCCACAAAACCAACTTGTGAAAGTGAGAACTGCCCAATCTTATAAACTTGTAAGCACTAATCCGTCTATATTTCTAGATGACGCTAGAGTCATGCTACCCCCCCCCAGCTTTAGTCAAGATCATGATCCTAACAACATGTGAGACTAATGTATATTCAAATCCCCACTTTGAAAAGTTGTATTTGATGGGATGATTTTAAGTTTTTCATTGCTTTCACTTTTACTCGATAAAACAATTGATATTTTAGAGTAATATTTTCAAAATAGTTTTTTATTTTTGTCATCTAGATTTACATGTGCAATATCAGTTCTAGGAGATTTATTGTAATTTTGTTCTATTATTTTTAGTGTAGCTTTTCATGATTATACTTCATAGCTGTATTGTTGCTTACCTTACAGACTGAAGATGAAGATATGATCTATATGTACAATGCTTATTTGCACAGGTTGATTGTGTGCTTCTTGTCTAACCCTCTAGCTAGAGACAAGGTCGGTTAATTTTTTCATCACCTAAATATTGAACAAGCTGATTTGGTTTTAATGCATGCCTTTAGTTAGCATTTGGTTTAGGTTGCTAAATTAATATTTTAAATTACTGCATTTAGCTTCTTTTCTCTTTTATTATATAGCTGGCATTTCTCCAAGTTACTGAATGAGATTATATGATGGGAGGTTTATGTTCTATTTCTTAATTCCATATTTTTGTTGCTTGGTTCTCTGTATCTTTATATGTTGGCTGAAATTCAGTTGTTTTTTTGTTTTGCTGAATATACATACAATGGAATGGCAAATAGGGTCTATTTTTCTAAACTTCTTTTTAGGTTTAGAACGCAATGGTAACACTTTTTGTACTTTATATTGTTTTGTTTTTAGTTAGGATTAGGATTTTAGGATAAGCTGATAAGGGTGATATTTCGTAACTTTTCTTGGAAATTATATGGTTGCTGGATATCTAATGCTACTGTTAGCTCTTTTTTGTCTGTCTTCGATGCATTGGCCACCAAATGTTTGATTCTGGTTTTTAATTTTTAAAAAGACATGCGTTATTTTTCTCTTAAGGCACTTGATATCTTCAATGCGAATTATTGTAATTTGTAAAATGTTCATTTCTTTTACTATTGTAAAATTCAGTTTTCTCAGTTATGCTGGTTCTATTTCAAAAATTACAAATATTTATTCCAAAATCATTTTGGCTGTTAATTATTGCAGAGGTTTTATCATTTCTAACATGGAATATATCATTAGATATCAAAATGTTTTGTCCTCTACCTCTGTTTATGTATGTACTTTTTGCAGATAAAAGAATCCAAAGAGAAGGTTATGAGTGTGCTTAGTCCGTACCGAGTTGCCGGATCACATGATTTTGCACAGGGCAGTAGCTCAATTTCTCAACAAGGCACTGAAACAGGCCCTTTACAATTTAATTCAATCTTGGACTTTGTGAGCGAAATTTATCTGGTCAGTTCGACAAAATGCAAAAAGAATACATGCAATCTTTATAGTCTTATTTGAGCAATGAATATAGACTATATTAACATTCAAATGGTTGGATCCTTGTGTCAAATATTAACTCTTATTCTATATATTTGCCATTTTATGAAAAACTATGTCAAAAGCTATATGGTTGATGATTTTTCCTGTGCCTTATATTTTCAATTATTTAAATTGCATTGAAACAATTTGCTTAGCTTTCAAGGCTTTTGTTTGCAATCATGACCTTTACTTATGTCATAAGTTATCAGAAAGAACCAGAGCTTTTGTTGGGAAATGATGTGCTGTGGACATTTGTAACTTTTGCTGGAGAGGACCATACAAATTTTCAAACGCTCGTGGCTTTCTTGAATATGCTGAGCACATTGGTAAGGAAGTCTCCAATCATCTTAAATTTGATACCGAAATATTGCTCTGTAGTCATTTTTAGATCTTGGATTTTTGGGACACTCCCTTTCAGGCTTCTAGTCAAGAAGGTGCTTCAAAGGTTCACGAGTTGCTGCAAGGTAAAGCATTCCGCTCGATTGGCTGGAGCACTTTGTTTGAATGCTTAACAATTTATGATGAGAAATTCAAACACTCCCTTCAAACTGCTGGAGCAATGTTGCCTGAAATTCAAGAGGGGGATGCAAAAGCACTTGTGGCATATTTAAATGTTCTGAAGAAGGTTTTACCTTGACATATTTTATCATTTCTGCTTTTTAATAGATTGCTGTTATATCACAACTATGCTTACACTGGTCTTTGCTAAAATAAAATGTGATTCATAATCTGTAAAGGCGTTAAATAAAGAATTTTGGTCTACCAAACTCACAATTTAGTTCTTGATTTAAGTTGAGTCATGCTTTAATTATTCAATCTTGTTTGATGTCATTCCTTTGTCATATCTGATTGGCAATGCCATGAAGCAAGTTTGATTAATTCAAGGTACAAATCCATAGTTTGAATTGGGTACTAATTTGAGTTGTGAAATAGGTACATTTTGAAGGTCCTAAATGAAATTTAACTCAATTTTTTTTTTGGGTCTGGTGCTGTCTCTGCCACTCTGGAGTCGCTCTTTGTTTTACAACCAGGGTTATAGCAAAACAAAAAGGAAATTAAAGCAATGATTAATGGACATCATTTCTCAATGTTAAAATAGTGTATAATGAGAAGTGTATGTGATAGGCTGGTTTGCAGTAATCTAACTTAATAGTTTGCAGTAATCTAACTTAATATGAAGTATTCCATTTGGGAGATTGAGTATTTAATCCTGGTAGCATTGTCTTGATATTCATGCTGAGTTTTGATCTTGGACCTAATTGGTCAATCTTTCTAATGTATAATCATGAGATTTGTATTCCTTTGAAATTACATGCCAGGCTGTGTTATTCTCTGCCTGATTTACCAGGTTAAGTTGTCAGACAGATCCCAAATGTTGGGCTAATTATGAATTGCCTAGAGGAATAGTCTTCTGAGTGTAACTAGTTATTTAACCCCAAACTTATTGTGGCCTAAACTGTAATAGTTCTCTTTTACATCACTCATTCTAAAAATTGGCTCATTATTGGATTTTTAATCCTAGTGTTTAGTTTGACTAAGATGAATTGAAGTATAAGAAATTTTTTCGGTTAAAATAGTTTGTTTGCTTGTTGTAGTATATTACTGGCTAGAAATTTTTAGTTTAACCTATTTTATGCAGAGTCTAATTTTACATGGTTGTTTTGAGACTCAGCATTTTTGTTTTGATCAGATTGAAGGGAACAATGCATTTTACTGTGTGTTTCTTGTTTATACAGGTTGTGGAAAATGGGAACCCTATAGAAAGGAAAAACTGGTTTCCGGACATTGAACCACTGTTTAAACTCCTTAGTTATGAAAATGTACCCCCTTATCTTAAGGTATGATGGCTGTATCAACATGCTCTTATTGAGAAGAAGAATTATAATATGATTCTTGATTTTGTTGAGAGCTGGAATTCCAATTGAAATGTTAATGTTCTTTTTAAACATGGCGTGTTATGTTAATGCAGGGTGCACTAAGGAATGCAATATCCACATTTATTCAAGTCTCTCCAGAGTTGAAGGATAGCATTTGGACCTTTCTTGAGCAATATGATCTGCCAGTAGTGGTTGGGCCCGAAGCTCAGAGCAGTCCGTCAATGGGTACCCAGGTTATTTTATTTGTCATTATAAATAAGTCATGTCTTTTCATATAAATTATTTCCATCAAAACTGTCAAGAATCAACTCTTCAGGAGTCTTGAGCTGTTAAGATGCAAGCCCAGGAATGATTTATACTTCATATGTCTATTGCTACCCCTCATATGAAAGGCTTGGACTTGAATTATTGACTAGCTAAATACATACTACAAAACATAAATTTTGGTGAATCATACTTTTATCATGTAATTGAACTCCTCTTGAGTACTTGCAAGTCAAGAATAGGCTCTCCTTTAAGTTTAGGTTGTTGGGTTCCAACAAATAGATAGCTTAGAGTTTGTTTAGATATGCTAATTTGTATAAAATGTATATATTTATTAGGAGTATGGGTAAAACCCAAGCATTTAACTTGCCACCCTCACAATTAAATCTGGCACCCCCATATATTTTCATAATTCCCAAATTGTCCATGAATAAACTTGAGTCAAAAGTGCGAACAAAATTTCCGGTACAAATTTTTTATCGGGTTTTTTGAAAAGTGCTGTAGTTTACTGGAAATTTCAAAAAGTGTGGTACTTCCGGAAATTTCCGGTAGTGTAAATTTTTTTCCCCTCAGGTTTCGAATTTTTTTTTCTTTCAAAATTTCCAATTAAAATTTTTTTTTTCTGGTATTTCAATTTTTTTCCAGAAATCATTGATTTTTTACCGGAAATTTCTTGTGTTTTTCCAAAAATTCTGGTAAATGCAATAGAAGATTAGAAAAAAATTTAGTAAGGGCGTAAAATAATAGCAGTCACAATGCGGGGGTGTCAAATTTAATTGAGGGTGTGACAAGTTAAATGCTCGTAAAACCCCTTGTAGGTGAGATTAAATTCTCTTACCTTCCCTCAGTTATATTTCTGTAATGAGTTGATTATTATTTAAACCAACTATATACCGCAATGACTGTAACAGAATTATCAAGTTCAGATATTATAACAAAATAAATATATATATATATATATATATATATATATATATATATATATATACACACACACACACAACAACAACAACGTATAGAAATTAAACTTGTACTGATATGGGTAACTGGTCAAAACTTTTAAGAAAGGAAACAGTTTCTATGAAAGAAAAAGGAGGATGTAAAAGTGTTTAAATGATAGCGTAAAAGAAAGTTAAATCACTTACTCTTTTATACACACACATTTACTCTTTTCTTTCTTCTGCTTCCCGTCTTTGCAATCATGTACATTCCCTTTCTCTCAATTCTAAGTGAACTTGTAAATATGACAGGTTTATGATATGCAGTTTGAATTAAATGAAATTGAGGCAAGAAGAGAGCAATATCCTTCAACTATATCTTTCCTTAATTTGATAAATGCTCTTATTGCGGAAGAAAGAGATTTGACTGATAGAGGGCAAAGGTTCTGTATCTCTTGTCTTTGTTGGAATTTCATTTATTTTTGACTTAAATATGTAGTTCCGTGGGTTTTTGTTTTTAATCCCTATCAGATTTTTTTATCATTGTTTTTATTCATCTATCAAAATGGAAGCTTTTAGTGCTCTATGTCAATTGAGCATAGGTAAGCGACAGCATGCTAATGGTGAGCCACACCATGGCTTCTATTTGATATAAACAGGCTGCTGTCAGAATATTGTCATGTAGCATTTAATGGCATGTCATATTGCACCTGAAGCATGTCATTTTCTACTCCTTGCCATTGGTGCCCAGGCCTATGACAAGGTTGCACAGAGGAGATGGAAACAGAAAGAGGCAAAACATGCACATGACACATTAAAAAATTTAAGTGAGTAACACAGCTAAAACATGAAAACTTACCCGGTCACATTAAAAAATTCAATTGAGTAACACAGCAAAAGTATGAATATATATATATATATATATATATATGTATATATATATGTATATATATATATATATTAAGAAAAACAGTTTCAGTTAAGAATTTAATAATTATTATTTTAGATCAGATTTATGTCATTGGACCAAGCCCATTTAAAACTAACGCTAATAGAGCTTATTTAAGTCTAGGATTGAATGTAGTCCCTTTAAGATAATGAGTCCAGTACAATGAAAAAAATTGATAGGGACTAAACAAATACTCACCTAGATATTGAGGTCTTTATTTTTTGTTATATGCAGCCTAATATCTAATATAATTGTTTATTATTTTCCAGATTTATTGGTATCTTCAGGTTCATCTATGATCATGTTTTTGGGCCATATCCTCAAAGAGCATATGCAGATCCATGCGAAAAATGGCAGTTGGTTGGTGCTTGCCTTAAACATTTTCGCATGTGAGTGGTTCTGTTTCTGTGATTTAAGAAATAACCAATTTTACAACTCTGTTGTGTATGATGATGTTTTTTTTTAGAATGATAGATTGTTATATTTTTGCAATGAGAGGGCTAACATGATTTTCTATTTAATAAATTGATTGGCGCATGTCTTTTGTATGCAATGTTGTGTTCGGAAAAGTAAGAAGGAGGCAGGAAAGAATGTTGATGTGGCAGCTAGATTGAGAGGGATTTATCGTTGGTCTTGTTTTATATTATATTGGGATGTGAAGGCAATAGAGGGGGAATCTTAAGAAGTCAGTTATGGTTGTTGTGGATGGAGAACAATAGTTCAATATAGGAGCCTAGCTATGTGGCTGTACGAGTATCATTTTACTGTAGTTTCTCCATTTCAAATATAATACATCATTATTTCCTTTTTCTATTGTTAAGTTCTCGCATTGTTATTTTTATGTGATGCGTTCAGGTTTGTATCAGTTAACAAGTTTTTATACGAGCTGTTGATCAGATTATATGAATAGAATGTTATTGCACGTAACTTAAATGTGCAGGATACTAGCTATGTATGATGTTAAGGAAGAAGACTATGAGGGTGTAGTTGACCAGTCTCGAATTTCTACAACAAAAGAATCATCACCACTTCAGAGTCAACTTCCTGTTTTAGAGTTGCTGAAGGTATGTTTGTGTTTAATATTCTTGTTATATAAATATGTTAGCTTGTGTTTGTTGATTTGGTATTTCTAAGCTGCATGTTATAATAGATCTTATGGCATTGTAAGCTTTATGGATCAGTCCTTATGCAATTATGTTTAAGGCTTAATAGCCACTATAAGTGAAACAAATTCATCATGTTATTATGAGTTTTATTGCTTACAATATCATGTTTCCTAGAATTGCTGGTTAAATTATTTTGATGAATTGTATTATAGGATCTGATTGTTATTGTTTACCCGCTTCAGGATTTCATGAGTGGAAAGACTGTCTTCCGGAACATCATGAGTATTCTTTTGCCAGGGGTGAATTCCATCATTGCTGAACGCAGTAGTCAAATACATGGGCAGTATTTAGAGAATGCTGTGCAGCTTTCTTTGGAAATTTTAATACTTGTCCTTGACAAAGATTTACTTCTTTCTGATTATTGGCGTCCGTTGTACCAGGTATCTGTTTCAGTTTCCTGAACGACTAGTCAACATATTTTTATTCGTTATATATATTTTAACTTGCTTATTTTGTTATCTTGTTATTGATCTGTTAGTGAGCTATCAATTGCCTTTAAATGATTTTAGCATACTTTTGGGCCAGGGGTCTGTGGGAGTAATAGACTAATTGTATTGCTCTAAAGTTATGACTTCTGAGTATAGTACAGCATCATGGTTTAACTATATTGTATTATTTAGCATTGAATCACTACTTAACTGTGGTTATGTCTTTATTGATTATTTGCTGCAGCCATTGGATATTATACTCTCGCATGATCACAATCAAATAGTGGCTCTGTTAGAGTATGTCAGATATGATTTTCAGCCAAAAGTTCAGCAATCTTCTATCAAAATCATGGGCATTTTAAGGTATTCAATACCTTTACATTTACCTTTCTCAATTTAACAATATCATTCAGAGTCAGCAATTGATATTGTTAAGAAATGTGGTTGGGCCTAACTCAACCCTACAAAACCGGTTGATAGAGTGAGGACTGCCCCCACTTATAAACATATGTTCAAATCATATATTATCCGATGTGGGACTTTTAACACACCCTCTCACGCTCAGGACTAGACGGTGGGTGGCCCGTTAATGGAAACCATAGTAGGTGGTCCACCGGATCTTAAACGAGGCTCTGATACCATGTTAAGAAATGTGGTTGGGCCTAACTCAACCCTATAAAACCGATTGATAGAGTGAGGACTGTCCTTACTTATAAACACATGTTCAAACCATATATTATCCGATGTGGGACTCTTAACAAATATATTTTACTTTGCGGGTGCAGCTCTCGTATGGTTGGGCTTGTTCAGCTATTGCTAAAATCTAATGCCTCAAACAGCTTGATAGAAGATTATGCAGCCTGCCTTGAGGCACGGTCAGAAGAATCTCAGAATGTTGAAAATAATAATAATAATAACAATGATGATCCGGGCATTCTTATTCTGCAAGTTCGTCTTCACTCCTTGCATTTGTTTGTTTTCTGTCTTTCCTTTTTTTCATCTTAAAATGCTGTTTATATCTACCTTTTCTACATGTTGCAGCTTCTAATTGACAACATCAGCAGGCCAGCTCCAAATATCACTCACTTACTACTTAAATTTGATCTAGATACACCTGTAGAGCGGACAATTTTACAGCCTAAATTTTATTACAGGTATTGTCTACTGTCTGTTTCTATTTTAATATCTTGATTCTAGTAAATATAACTGGGATCTTAAAATGTTATCTGCAGTTGCATGAAGGTTATTCTTGATATTCTGGAGAAGCTTTTGAAGCCTGATGTAAATGCATTACTTCATGAATTTAGTTTTCAGGTCAGCTGTAGTTGATCTGTTGGGTAACATATCTAAAGTAGTTGTTAAATTTCAGAGAATTCATAACTAAGTTTTATTTGGAATATTCTGTTTTTCATTGATTTCATTGGGAATCACCACTGTATTTAGGAATCTAATCCTGGGCATAGTGCACAGGTTAGGAGAAACAGAATCTAGATCATTCCTCTAACTAACTCTAATCCTGTGCCGCAGTGCACAAGTTAGATCTAACAGAATCTAGAACCTTCCTAGAATTGACTGTAATCCTGTGCACTATACACAGGTTTGGTCTAACAATACAGCTGGCAGCGCAACAATTAATCAATTGTTGCTGATATACTCTAATACACCCCTCAAACTCAAGGTGGGTTACTTGATGAAAAGTCAGCCACATTGAGTTTGGGACGCATATCAAGAATCTTGACTGTGGAAACTGGCTTGACGAGGAGATCATCCCACTGGTCAGTGTCAGGAATATGCTTCACAGTGAGTTGCTTTGCCAAAACCTTTCTCGAACAAAGAAGAGGTCAATCTTCTTAGGTTTACTTCAGCTGGACTGCATGAAGAATGGGATTGTGAGCCAGAAGTACAGCTGACTGATTGTGTCACTAAATCACAGGGGAAGAAAATAGAACACACAACTCTTTTAGAATAGTTTGAGCCCATAGAATGTCAGCAGTTGCTTGAGCAAGGCTTTTGTATTCAGCCTCAATCTTTGACCTTTCAACCACAGACTGCTTTCTTGACCACCAAGAGATCATATTAGGTCCAAAGAATATGGAAGACCCTGATGTGGACCTCTTATCATCAGGGTCTGCTGCCCAATCCGTATCACAAAACACTTGTAGTGAGAGAAGTTTGTGGGTGGGTGCAATGGTAGGATTTGAGACCAAAGGTAATAGTGCGCTTCAAGTGCCTTAGGATTCTTTTGACAGATAATCTGTGAGGTTCAAGGGGATTTGACATTGACTGACACGCTTTGTTGAGAGTATAGGATGTCTCTCAAGACCAGTGATTGTAGCATATGTAGAGCTTGTACTACTGATCTGTGAAGGGAAGGATCCTGAAAGGTGGAGGAACCAACTTTGGAGAGTTTGCAAGTAGAACCGTTGTGTGAGTAAAAGAGTGTGATTAGAGAGATGCTTTACTTCAATGCCTAGAAAGGGAAGGGTCATCCACACAAACTACCCAAATTTGTATATAATAGGTGAAGAGGGAAGGGTCACACTTGTTTGAAACCCTAAATTAACAAGAGTTTGGACCAAGCAACCAAACCATTGTTTTGGTGCCTATTTGAGGCCATACAGTGCGATATAAACTTCTTCCTCAAGGAGCCTGTTGAGGAAGGCATTGTTGACAACTAGTTGTTTAAGAGGCCACTTATAGGAGAGAGCAAGATTCAACATAAGCCTTATGATGATGGGTTTGACCACAGGAGGGAAAGTTTCATTGAAATAAAACCCTTGGACTTGATGAAACCCTTGGGCAACCAGGAAAGCTTTAAACTTTGTTAATGGTGCCATCTGAGTTTTCTTTGATTCTATAAACCCACTTGCATCCAATAGACTTTTTATTTGGAGGCAGGAAAACAAAGACCATGTTTGGTTATTTGAACGGCATCAAATTCTTCTTTCATTGCAACATGTCACTTAGGGTCAAGCAAAGCTTGCTTACCATTCTTTGGTTCAATATGTGTTAGGAAGAGTATAGGGTGGACACAAGGTAGAACAATGCAAGATCTGGCTCAAGTTTTCATATGGTGAGTGTTGGCAGACCTGGTTGTTTGTGTTAGTAGGTTGAGAGGAGTTGGCGTCAGGTTGACTTCTAGCAGTGGATGCAGGAGAAATGGGATCAAGTTGGCTGGATTCAGTTACCATAGGAGAAGATGATGGATTAGCATTTGGTATAGGATTAGATAGAGAGGAAGAGAGCTGTCTTTCGTACTGGAGGATGACTTTAACTTATCTGTAGAGGATGAGAAGAGAATAGTGTATGGAATTCTAGACTCGTTAAAAAGAACATCTTTAGAGATAACCAGACAACCATTAGGTGATAGGCACTTGTACCCTTTGTGAGAGGTAGACTACCCTAGGAATAAACACATCAGATCTGAAATCAAATTTATGATTGAATTTTGTATTTCGTATTTTTCCATGCATTTGCACTGGTTTCTAAAACGAATACAACTTTTTGTTTGATGCAGCTTTTTTATGAGTTGTGCACTGATCCATTTACATCTGTTCCTACAATGGATCTGTTGTCAAATAAAAGGTTTCGATTCTTTGTTAAGGTAAACAAGCTTCAACAATTTTGTGCATAATTTTGAGTTGTGCACTGATCCATTTACATATGTTGTTTATGGTTGGTGTTAATTATCCTGTAGATATTTGTCTGTAACTTTTCCCTTGCTACATAATGCAGCACCTTGACACAATTGGCATTGCCCAGCTTCCTAAACGTAATAATAACCAGCCGCTTCGTATCAGTTCCCTTCATCAGGTATTTTTCTCCTACATCTTTGATACCCTTGCACTCTATAAACCAATACCCTATTTGAAGTTGCTGTTAAATTTAAGTAAACCTGTTAATATTCCTAGATTGTATAAATTTCTAGATTACTCCCTCTGTGCCGATTTATAAGCAAAAGTCACTAATTTTTCTGGTTACAAATCATAAACAAAAACCATCAACTTTATTTCAGTTAACCATTTTATTCTAAAAAATGTACCTTTTCCAAGGTAAAATTAAATGCAAAATGCATTTAATTTGATTTATCTCTCATTTTTTCCATAAACAACAATCAATCAATCAAAATTATTTTTACATCTTCCCATAAAACGTATTTTAAAAAAGACACAAATTTAAACTTTCTTACTAAGTGTGAAATATTAGATTTTTGCTTATAAATTGGTACGAAGGGAGTATTTTTCCTAGATTAGTGCTAACCAATTAAGCATTAATTGAATTTATTGTTACACCATTATAATTACAAGTTGTGTGATTTGAGTTAGATATCTGTAGCTAACATTCTCCCTTAACAAATTAACCACTAACATTTGTCTAAAATAAATACTTCTTGGAGGAGATAGAGGTGGGATATTTGATACTGAATTGGCAAGATCTCCCACTTATATTTTGAATTCTCACCTTCAAACATGAGCAGCTGGGGATCTTCTTAGGGATAGAGAGTAGTCATGGCCGCCCCAAAATCTTCTTTTTAATAGGTTGATTAGGTATATATTCTCTATGCTCTTGAATCCAAGCAAGAAAAAACCCCTCTAGAAAGTGCGTTAAGTGCATTTAAGTCATGAGTAAAAAGCACACTCTTTCCAGTTTCACCCTTAGTTTTTGCTTTGGAAGATCAGAAATGAATTAAATTTAGGGGTAAATTTGGAATAGTGACAATAAATGTAATAATTGTAGTAGAGTGTTGTTTATATTTGAGACCATTGGATTTTGCTGTTGTTGCTAATATATGAGATCAAAGGGAGTTTTATGTGTATGTGTATAATTTGTTTTGCTTATAAACTTGAAGTGTATACACTATCTAGTGGTGCAGTGGCATTTAAATTTTTTGTAAATCCTAGCTCATTGGTTTGAAACCAATGGGACCTTTTCTTTTGTATTTCTATTGTAATTTGTTTCACATCTCATAAAAATGTTAGAGACAGGATTCTAACACCGATACATAGTAAATCTTAAGCTAACATAAACACCACACCCACAAATGATTTATAATATACAACAGAAAATGTGTAATATATATTTTATTCGTTCTTGGCCGCCTCCATTAATTTAGTCATGCTATTCCACTGAATATGAACCGTTTGGGCTTTTGAAATGTAGATATTGCATAGGTCCACAATGAATTCCAAGTGTTGTAATTCAACTTTTATTAGAATAATTGGAGTGGCAATATTGAACATTAGATCAATTGGCAAAGAAGACTTTAATGCCTATCATGAACCAACTAGCCTAAACACTCAAGCTATTAGACAAAGGCACATGAATTATTTTATTGTATTTTCTTAACTCATGAATGATTTTATATTGTATTTCAAAGTATTATTAACTTCATATATTATTGTTGGGTTTGACATGGGTGTTTTTGTTTCTTTGCTTCCCCTTTCTCAGAGAGCGTGGCTATTAAAACTTTTAGCAGTTGAGCTACATGCTGGTGATATTGGTAGCTCCAATCATAGAGACGCTTGTCAGACAATCCTTTCTAACCTTTTTGGACAAGGTACCACTGGAATTGATGGAGACCAGGCCTTATATCCATTTTCACTGCCAGATGATTCTGGAAATGCTGATTTTAGAAATGTTAGTAAGAGTAAGGTAGGTACTGACAGTCGTTAATTGCTTCCTGGTTCCTTTGCAATTGTGGTCTTCTTAGTTTTTACACATGCATATATAATTGAAGAAAATAATTAAATGTAAAGATAAATTGGAGGCACATTTGTATTTTGCTCATCTTCTAGTTTTTTCTCATTACTCAAATAAAAGGAAATAACATTTTCTTATTTTATATTCACTCAATTTTTTCTCATATTCTATCTCTAAATTTAAGGGTCAGAAATATGAAAAATCAAAGTTCAAAGCAAAAATAATTTAAATCAATCCGATTTCCCTTAAGTCTTGACATATTTAACAACAAAAAATTATTTATTATCAAATAACAACAATTTATATGATATACTACATTATATTGAAATATTTGTTTGCTGCCATAATATTTAAATTGAAATTTGCACATCTTGGTGGAGCCAACTTTGTGTGGACTTATTGAACAAATCCAAGGGTTGGCACCATGGTGTATGCTTTTTATATACGACATAGTAGGAATTATTGAACACATCCAAGAGTTGGCACCATTATAGATTACAGAATAGTAGTTGAAGATTCTGAGAAAAAAATAAATGGGGAAACTAGGAAGTGGAGATAAGATATGGAAGCATCAATTTTCATACCAGTAACACAGAGTTCATTGAATTTGAGTTACGTAGGAGGTGCATAATTATAGTATGCAAGTGATTGTATCCTCTTAATCAGTTTTTCAATTTTATTTCCTTTAAACTCAGGTATTGGAATTGCTTGAAATCATCCAGTTTAGATGTCCAGATCCTACTAATAAGCCGTCAAGTACTATGGCTGGTATGAAGTATGACTTGCTGGTGAGATGCTAACCTTGTAACTCGTCTTGTGTGTGTGTGTACACACACACACACACACACACATATATATATATATATATATATATTCTTCATATTTCTCTTTAACCTTTTGCTTTTATGTTAAGCAAATTGGTATATTACTAGTGATGGAAAGCGATTTCTGGGCACTATTTTAGTCATCTATCACTTTTATCATTTTTTTTTCTTGCTTTTGGTTGGATGTGTTTTAGGCAGAAGACATACTGGAAAATCCAGCAAATTCTGGAAAGGGTGGTGTCTACTATTATTCTGAGAGAGGTGACCGACTGATTGACCTTGCTTCCTTCCATGACAAACTTTGGCAGGTCAGTTCACTTACTAGTATTGATGATTCAGTATTCTCTACTACTGGAATTCTAGTTTTACAGTAGAATAACATTAGGAACACACTCTGTTAGAATATGGTAATCACAAAGAAGAGAGAAGAGAGAGAGTTAGTTAGAAACTGAATTGTGTAATTGTTATTGAATTCAGTTTTCTGTTACACATATTTATAGTGGAAGCCCTAACAGAATTCCTAACAGAATTCTTACTTAATGGGGGAAGGGGAGAGAATTGGGCCAAGCCCAATTCTCATGACAAAGGGATCCAGTCCATAATCCTAATACACTCTAACACACTTTTCAACACCCTCTTTGATTGGTTAGAATTCACAGTCCCACCCAATTTAAATGGGACCCATATGATTTTTAACCAATAAAAGAGTGTTGCTAGCAGTCCTTTACATTATTAATTTCCTTTTTGAGTTAATATATTTATAATTTTTAAACTTTTGTTTCAGAAATTTAATTCTGCATATCTTCAGGGGAGTAATCTTGGCAATGAAGTTGAGCTAAATGATGTAAGAGAGACAATTCAACAGTTGCTGAGATGGGGATGGAAATACAATAAAAATCTTGAGGAGCAAGCTTCACAACTGCATATGTTGTCTGCCTGGTCTCAGATTGTTGAGGTGCAATTCTTTCTTTCAATCTACTGATTCTCTCTCTCTTTTTTTTTTGTTGACAAAACACTTGTGTTTTATGACTTGAATTCTCTAAACTGTGTTGATTTTGAAAGGTGTCTGCATCTAGAAGATTAGCAATGCTTGAAGATCGATCTGAAATTCTCTTTCAGTGAGTTACTGTACTGCCTTAGTGAAAATAAAATGAGTTACAACTTGTCTCATGTCTCTTCTGTTTTTTTTTTTTTTGTGTGTGTTTGTTGTAACTGTTACATAATTCATGGCATGTTCAGGATCCTTGACTCCTCTCTCACTGCATCTGCTTCTCCAGACTGTTCACTGAGGATGGCATTCATATTATCCCAGGTAAATATTTAAATATATGATTTATCATGTGGCAATATTGATGAAGTCTTCAAGTATCTTTTGTTCTATTCCATTGTAGAACTCAAGGATCTGGGTTTTGCTAAATCCCAAAATTAAAGGGATATTAGTTATGAACTTTTAACTATTTGAAGAATGTTTGTTTCCTTTATTATTTTTGGGTAATGATCTCATTGTTAACCAAAGATTAGGTGTTTATTCCTTTTTTATTTCTCATTTCTCTGCTATCGAGCTAGCCCTTTTGATCAGAGGTGGTGAAATGGGTCGAGTATGGCAGTCCGACCTGCTTACCCCTGTATTTTAGGCTGGGCGAGTTGAACTTTATCACTCAAGTTGGCTCGCTGCATTTGACCCGCTGAAACAAACAGTGTGGATTGACCCATACAAGGTCAATGAGAAAAGCTAATTTTTCTTGTTTATTTATTTTTTTAAATATAAGGGACTATTTCTTTTGTTTTATATTACATCCCATTAACCCAATAAACAGGTCAGGTTTAGGGATTTGTTTTTAGATAATACTCTTTCCTGTTACGGTCTTTAACCACAATGAGTTGTACTTCTTTATAATGTAAGTAAATACACTGTTACTGCATGTGGACCTTATTCTTGCTAACATTGGTGATGATTAAGCATGAATGATGGTGTCACTCAAACATTTGTTCTTGAAAGATCAAACCCCCAGCCAACATTCAAGATAGTGGTGACTGTTTCTTTCTTAGCATTTTTAGGTGTTCTTTAAATTTTAATTTATAACTATCCTCAAATGAAATATTACTTTATGTTGCTATTTCATGAGTGAGAATGACAATTTTTTTTATTGATGGGTCAACCCGCCTAGGGGCGAGGTGGGAGTTTCAACCCACCTACCTAAGTTGCCCCTCACCACCCTGCTTTAGAAGGATTGATGGCTGGGCAGGCCAAAAAAATGAAGCGGGTTTGCCTGAGCCATTTCTGCTGCATATATTCTAATAATTTATTATGAATTGATATATCAGAATTATTCCTAGAATTCTTTGTTATTTGTAGATTTTTCTTTTTTGCAAGTTATTATGTTTTATATTTACTATTTCCAGTTGTGATTTAATTATCCATGCTTGGAGTGTCCCTCAGGTAGCACTGACATGCATGGCTAAGCTGCGAGATGAAAGGTTTATGTTTCCGGGAAGTCTAAGTTCTGACAGTATAACATGCCTTGATCTCATTGTGGTTAAACAATTATCAAATGGTGCTTGCTTGACCATATTGTTTAAGCTTATCATGGCAATTCTTAGAAACGAATCATCAGAAGCTCTTAGGAGACGGTATGTTACATGCTCTGTAATTGATTCTGACTGTGAGGCTGTGTATTATTTTGCTGGCAATCTTACTTTTGCATGTCCTTTGTACAGCCAATATGCATTGCTTCTTAGCTACTTCCAGTATTGTTTGAATGTGGTTGATCCGGATGTTCCAACCTCAGTTCTTCAATTCTTGCTGCTCAGTGAACAAGATAACGAATATATTGATCTCCCAAAGGTATAGTTACTTAAATATTTGCAAATAACGTACAAATATTTTATCTGGTGACATATTAACTCTACATTTTTGCAATTTTCTCTATATCCCCCAGATTGACAAAGAACAGGCAGAACTGGCTCGTGCAAATTTTTCTACTTTGAGGAAAGAGGCTCAGAGCATATTGGATTTGGTTATTTGCGAACTCTTACTACGCGTTTTACGTGCATTACTTATCAGCATGTGGTTCTTTTATGTGCTTATGCTTATGCCTAATAGGGATATTAACGGTTGTTTTAGTTTCCAACTAATTATTTTGGGAGGAGCATGTTGTAAGAATTGTTTACTACTGGTCAGAATAGCATTTACATGCATATGATCTTGATTTAATTGACATAAATATAAGTGAGATGCTTTGGTTTTCTGTGTGGTGAAGTGGCTTGCTTAATTGTGGGTTAATAATCTAATTCTCACGTTAGGCTAGAAAAAAATTAAAGTCTTCATTAAATCTACCTTATCCACGAGATGTTATGGTCTTGTTGTTTCCAGGTGCTATCCATGTTATTGTTGGGTTTGTTTTTCACTAATTATCAGATTCATTTAATACATTTCTTTATATATATTTATGAATATCGGTATGCCAATTAATTACAATTTTACATAATTTGGAATGGTAGGTTATAAAGGATGCAACTCATGGCAGTGAACCTGGAAAAACTATATCACTCTATGTTCTTGATGCGTTGATTTGTATAGACCATGAGCGATATTTCTTGAGCCAACTTCAAAGCAGGGGATTTTTAAGGTCTTGCCTTACTGCCATAAGCAATATTTCCAATCAGGTGTTTGTTCTGTCCACCACAAACAATTCCTTCTATTTTGAAATTACTTTGTCGTTTTTTTTGTTTCAAAGTTGTGGATAGTTTGTAATGGTATACAATATATTTTCCATATCATATAATCATTTATGTTTCTTTCGGTTGATGATACTATCACTTGAAATGGGAAGTAAAGATGAAGAGGAATGCCTACATGCATTTCTCTTTATTTCAAAGCTTTAGATATTGATAACCAAGACATAAGATCTATCAAATTTGTCCTGATTGAGGAGTTACAAGGAAATAAAATCTGAAATAAAAACTGTATAAATCACATGCTGATTACAGTAATTATAGAGATAAATTAGTTATTATATTGGAAAAATCAAATAGTCTGACTGTGTTAATTTTTACAATGTTTCCCTCCACAAGCTAGTGAAAGGATAGATCCTACCCGTCAGCTTGTGATCTTTACAAGCTAGTGAAAGGATAGATCCTACCTGTCAGCTTGTGATCTTTACTAGCTTGCTCTCCCAACCACCAGTGTTAATTCTCATTCAGAAGAATACTTTTCATCTTCACTGTTCTTGAATGGTTGAATCTTCTCGTCATCGGCTTCCTCTTCCTTCATCTGCACACTCAAAGCTCTTCTAGAAAATTCATTCAATCATTCAGGGTTGCATAATTTTCAATGTTAACATAGGCTTTTGCTCCATAAGTACAATGTGATCGTTCTAATGAGCACTTTATATGGCCTATCCACTCAAAGTTTTTCAATATTTCCCTTCATCAAGTGTTTCATCCCCCCATGAGTGCCAATCGGAAGGAATTGGGCACAATCTTAGAAGTGTTCTGCATATTGTTCTCATCTTTGTTCTTCGTCTTTCTTGCAAAAGAATAAGACCTCACAACACCTGTGTTTCATTCGTAAAATTGATTCCCTCACCGCTACACTATTGGCCTGCGAAGCGCTATTGACCATAGCAATCACAGTGTCCGCTAATAGCACTTTAGTAGCGGTGCAATAGCAGTGTCATTGCGGTTTGATGGCCGCTATTCTCAATTTGGGGAAAAATAGTAAGTGCTAATATTTTGAAATGTAATTTTTAATTTTTTTAAGGGTATGTTGGTCTTTCCCACCCTTTTATTGGTTTAATATTTAACACCATGTGTTATGCCTCTTAAGTTCCACCGTTTTTTTTTTCTTTTTCTGCATCGTTCTCCCTTGCCTTCTCCCATGCGATGTTTTCCACCGTGTTTTTCGCATTCTTTGTCGTTTTCATCTGTTTTTTCACCATTCTCTTTTGCTTCTTCATTGTTTGCCTCTGCTCTGTCGTTCTCTTTTGTATCTTTGTTCTGCTTCACCTCTTCTCCTTGCTCGGTTTCACTCCTACAACCTCTGTTATGTTTGCCTTGCCTTGTTTCTCTTTTGATAACCATGGCCTCGTCATCCTCTGTCATTGCAAGAGTAACACCAACCTCCAACAATGAAGGTTAATTTAAATCTATTGACAATCTTGATATTGGCGGCCAGTGGAGTTCTTATAAAGACCAGAGCAAGAATACGATTGTTTGTGATTTTTGTGAGCACCATTCAACCTGAGGAATATCAAGAGCTAAGAAGCATCAGTTGGCGATAAGGGAAGAAGTAACATCTTGCAGGAAAATAACGGATGATATTTAACAAATACTGCAAGAGAGTTATGATAGAAAGCAAGATGCTACTGATGTGTATTTGTCTGCGGTTAACATCAACGAGGAAGATGATTATGTTGTGCAGAAATACTTTTATAATTTGATTTTGATGGGAACATTTTGATGGGATATGCTGTTGCAATTTTAATTTTAAAGTATTTATGTATGTTGTTGGAATTTATGTTTTACAATATACATTGTTTTTTAGTCTTCGCAATAGTGGTCATCCCGCTATCCGCTCTGCTGCTATATCATTTTAGTGGTTCGGCGTTTCGCGCTGCTATTCGAGATTAACAACCTAACACTCACTCTCTAATTGGGTGAAATTAATGTAGGTCCCATACTTTAGAAATGGGTCTCGTATGTTAATGTTTATGTTTCTATTCATTAAAGTTTTCTATCTCATGTATATGACACAGATTTAATTTATTTGTTTGATAACAGGATGGTGGTCTTTCACTGGACTCTTTGCAGAGGGCTTGTACCTTTGAGGCTGAACTGGCTGTACTACTAAGAATTAGTCACAAATATGGGAAATCTGGAGCACAGGTGCTATTTACCATGGGCATATTAGAGCATCTGTCATCAGGCAGGTCAAGCAATTCACAGGTGACTAATTATTTTCCTTGAGACTGTCACGTTTGATTTTCATTTCACCTGACCTTTACTGAAGCTTAAGAATTGCAGGGAAGATTAAGGTGGGTTGATACACGACTTAGAAGAGATATGGCTGTCGATGTTGATAGACAACGGATGATTATAACTCCGGTCTTGAGATTAGTCTTCTCATTAACTTCCTTGATTGATACATCAGATTTTATGGAGGTTGGCTTGTGCTCCTTTTTCAATATTTCAATTATAGTATCTTCTATTAAATTTTCTTCCTCTCCTGATAGACCTTTATTGGTTTATGGTTATTTAAACTGTGATGGAATTCTACTGTGTATTAGTATTTAGAGTAGATACCTTATTGGTTTTTTGGTTATTTCAATTCTGATGTAATTCTATTATACGACACATGTTTTAGTATGATAGTAAACTCTTTTGAGGTTGCTACTCTGGCTATACTGCATTCACATGTCCCCTGCCTTTAAAATTAGAAGTGAAAGAGGATATTTCCGAATAGAATTACTTCTTGCTGATAATTATACATGTTTCTTGGGTTGTAGTCTACTTTGTTTGGGTTGTTTTTGTTCCAACAGCCTGTTTCAATCTTTAATTGAC
The DNA here is from genome assembly GCF_024323335.1 of Lathyrus oleraceus. Classification (NCBI taxonomy): domain Eukaryota; kingdom Viridiplantae; phylum Streptophyta; class Magnoliopsida; order Fabales; family Fabaceae; genus Lathyrus; species Lathyrus oleraceus. The sequence continues at coordinate 40,924,200 of NC_066579.1, read as the reverse complement.
CTCATGCTACTGTTTGAAAGTTGTTTCATTGATGAATATTGTGTACATGTTTCTGTTTTCTTTTTTAAACTACAGATGAAAAATAAAATTGTTCGTGAAGTGATTGACTTTGTCAAAGGGCATCAATCACTCTTCGATCAAATTCTCCGTTTAGAAATTGCTGAAGCAGATGAGTTAAGAATGGAGCAGATCAATCTTGTTGTTGGTATTCTAAGCAAGGTATTGTTTAGTTCAGTCATTTCTTTGTTTTTAAAATACTTAGATGCTCCTTCAAGTATCATATATTTCTCAATCTGGGAGTTGGGCACCCCAATATAATTGAATTCCTGATAGTGACGTCTCGGCGGCTACAAATTTACTTGGCCTTTTTGGTCAGCCCTTTCCGAGCGACTGACAACCAGTTGGATCCCAATTGATTAGCATCCAAGCACTTGGGGAGATATCCTTTAAGGGGAAAGAATCGAGCCACTTAAATTTTCACCAAGTATCTCATACATCTCGACCTGGGTTTTCGATATCCTATAATTTCCGAGCCCCTATCATCTTTTTACTTGCTTTGAGAAGCTAGCTTCTCTATGTTCTGTAGGTCTAGCTGCAGACAAGTGATAATCTTTGGAGGTGGACTGCGGTTCATTTGTTCCGTATACACTCTTGAGGAGGGGCAAAGAGCCTTTAGTTGCGATCCAAGCATGTGAACATAGATTAGTCTCATGTTAGGTCCAAAAGAACTAAGGTTGTGTGGATAATCTTTGGAGGCATTGGGATGGAAAATGTCTTAATTATGGGATTTCCTACAAAAAATGCATTGGGAATTTACATTTCATGAGCTCATTGGGATGGAAAATGTTCTAATTATGGGGTTTCCAACAAAAAAAAGTTTTGGGAATTTACATTTCATGAACTTGAACATTACTTTTCAATTTGTGCACCATGGGGTTGTATTGCTGCTTCCAATGCAGAAAGAAGGCTTTTGAGGCATCCATTGCATATGAAGAGAATGATGAGTTGGTTCTCCACAACGGGTTTTCGTTTGATGCATGCTCTTTGCTACTAATTAAACTTGTTTTTTTATTTTTATTTATTTATTTATTTATTTTTTAACTTTGTTGCTTTACATTTTGATTTTTATGTGATAGGTTTGGCCATATGAAGAGAGTGATGAGCATGGTTTTGTTCAAGGACTTTTTGGTTTGATGCATGTTCTTTTTTCTCATGACTCAAGCTCAAAGGTTCTAGGTTTTGCTCGATCAAAAGTGTCTCCTGAGGTGAGTTTGCAGTTTTATGAATTTACATTTATGGAAAATAGATGTTCTGGCATTATGCATATCATAATTCTAATATTCTGGTGTACAGAATCAGAGAAGTTCAGAACTACAGATATTTAAGTTGTGCTTCAGCCTGAGTTCTTACTTATATTTTCTCGTCACGAAGAAATCCTTGAGATTACAGGTATATTTTGCATATAAAGAAGGTAGTTTAATAATGATTTTGACCAGTTTTTCCTCTTCATTTTGTCTATCTATTTCTTTTCTTTCCGATTTTTAAATTAATATTTTTCTTGTCACATAATGTCTCAGTCTTCCGATGCCGCCTCCAATTACCCTACTTCCGTTGAACTTCAACAGCCTACATTAAACTTGCTCAATTCTATTCTCAGTTCAGCTACAACTGCACTTGAAAGGGCAGCTGAGGAGAAATCCTTATTACTGAACAAGGTGAAAGTTGAAAACTAATTTGTCTCTGTACCTTGGTGGTACTTTGGTTTATATTGTCAGATATTTAATATTAATATTGATTTATAAGTTAACATAACACATTTGTTTTTACAGATCCGAGACATAAATGAACTGTCAAGGCAGGAGGTGGATGAAATCATCAGTATGTGTGTCCAGCAAGAATCTGTTTCATCTTCCGATAACATACAAAGAAGGTTGATCATAAAACTGCTTTTCTAGTAATATAAACTTAAACATACTGGCACTGAAATTGAAATGGTGTTGGCCTATAAAACAATAAGAATTAATTAGTGTCTTATGAAAATGATTATAAGAAGTATTAGCATTTTAAAATTCAAACGTGCTAAATGAATTGTTTAAGTGATGTTTGCTTACTTGAATTTGAACTTCTAAATGTTGTCCGTGATTAAGTAAAATTAGAAGGAAACATTAATATGTTTGTCTAAATAAAATAAAAAGACTTGGTTATGGTGTACTTCTTTTTCCCTGCAAACTTGGTCTGCATTTGAATAGTTGATTATGATGTACTTCTTTTTTCCAACATAACTCTTAAATTAAGCTTTTTATGTCGGCCCTACAGTTCTCATGGTCTTGAACCTGAGAATTTTAATATGTTCTTTTAATTAAAATGTTATTATATATAGCTATCATTTTATAAATAGTTGTTTTTATTTACATTAAAGTTCTCCACATGATTATTACAACAACAACTAAGTCTTATCCCACTTAGTGAACTACATGGACCAAATTAAGCCATAATGTTCTATCATAGACTGTTTCTATCTAACTCGTTAATCTCGAGATTTTGTTAATAGTTTCTCTTATAGTTTTTTTAAGTCTTCCTCGACCTCTAGCTGTTTGATTAGTCTCCATTTGATATACTCTCTTTACTACAAAATCCCCATGTCTTTTCTCTACATGCCCAAACCATCCAAGCCTATTTTCCACCACTTTTTTTACACTAGGTGCCACCCACTCCCCAACATTCTCTTTAATATTTCATTTCTAATCTTATCTCTTCTAGTTTTACCACATTTTAACGCAACATCCTGATCTCTGCTCCACTTAGTTTATTCTCGTGTTGGTTCCTTACCGCCAAACATTCTATCCCGTACAACATCGTCAGTCTTTCAACTGTCTAAGCGGTACTTTTGTATCACATAAAACACCTGAGACGCCCGTCCTTTTCAACCACAACTTGAATTTGATGGTTTACTTGTCCTTCTAATTTTCCGCACGATTATTCTGCTGAGGTAATTGGTTCATCTGGCTGTTACATCTGAGTTGTTAATTGTTAAATATGAAACAATATGAGGCCAGAGAATTGATTCTCGATATAGTAGCTGAGTATTGAAGCCCACGTGTTTAGAAGTTTGATTCTGCCCTCATTTTCTAAAAACCTCGATGAGCCAGAAGGTTATCTAGCCTTTATGCCCAAAGGGCTCATTGACATAAATAACGTAGTCTGATTCAAATGATGGGGTCTATCTACTATATAGTCTTCAGAATCTCCATTCTCAAGAGAAACCTGTAGCAATTACACTCTTTCTAATATTTTGGGAAGTTCTCAGTTCTCACTGCATGGAGAATTAATAGCTAAATTTTAGTTTGAATTGGATGCGAAGATTTGGTTGTTAGTTCATCCATCTCAAGGATCTTAGCTGATTATAATTAATGGTCATTTCATTTGTTTGTTTAAAGGCTTCAATTTTAGAGCAGAGTGACCTTCTGTTTTGCATATTAGCTATTAACTGTATTATGCAGTTCCCCGAATTCCTCACATCTTCTCTTTTGATAGCATTCACTCTGATACTTAAAACATGTTTTACAGGAGATACATTGCAATGGTAGAGATGTGTCGAGTTGTCTCTTGCACGGATCAGCTAATTGTTTTATTGCTCCCGCTCTCTGAGCATGTTCTAAATATCATCCTTATCCACCTTCAGGATTGGTAAGGCATTAAGTTTCAGGAGATAAGAAGAGTGTTCTTGTAAATTAATCTAAAATCCATATACAATTTTATGTTGTTTTATGGTTTGATCTAAACTGAAGAAAAAATAGAAGAGTCTGATGTTGTAATGTAAAGAATTAGATGTTGTCATAGAAAGTATCCTTTGTTTACTTTCTCTTTCTCTAGGCTAATTTTTGTTGTATGTTTTGGCAGCTCTGATGCATTTGAATCTACCACGGCCACAAAAACAATTACATATGGTGCAAAGTATGATCCACAACAGGATTTTGCTTTGTTATGTGGACAGTTAGTTCCAACCCTTGAGCGACTCGAGTTGTTGAATGAGGTACGGGTTTCATAGAAACTATTGAATGATCCATGATAACATTCTAATAGTTTTATATTTGTTATTGAAATTTTGATCATTAATATGCCCGTCTCCAAGATTTACATGTATATAAAGTAGAAACATAGTTTTAGTATTATGTAGATCCTTGAAAAATTTACATAGAAGATATGATGATGCTCATTTTCTCAGCTTGTTGTATTAAGCTGTATCTTAATCTTAGACTCCATTGTGTGTGATTCAAGGTTGTCTGTCAAACATGAGTTTTTACTTCAATTCGATTTACTTGTCTGTCAAAAATTATTTAAATTATTGTATGAGTTATATATTTATATAATACAATAAATGCATCAATATTTCAATAATTATAAAGTAAAAATATACTAAATCACCATAGTAAATCATCATTGAGTTTACTACATGTTGACTCATAAAATGGGATTCAACTTCGATTTTACTCAAATTAGTTTTTTCAAGTGATTTAACTCGAAATCTATATTTTAAAAATAATTTTTAAGAGTTAACACTTGATTTTAACGACCATGGTCTGACCTGCAAAATGACATAATACTGAAATTGTGCGATCAGATTCATCAAATAAATGAGTTTGTGATTTATTTATTGTGTTAAAGCTCTCCCTTAGAAGGCAGTTTATTTGCTTTATATGTAAGGGGTTTAGGACTGTATTTTCATACTCCTGAATTGTCGTTAAAGGAATGCATTTTCATGATCTTACATTGCGTTTGCTTGTTTTCTCAGGAAAAATTAGGACATAATCTCAAAGTATTCAGCCGCTTAGCAACTTCTGCCAAAGAGATCGCAATCCAGAAGATGATTTAGTATATTTGAAGTATTCTTACAGATTCAATTAATTGCCTGGATTAACTCCATGTATGTTGTAGTTGTCTCACACATTTGAGTTTAACGAGTAAGCTACAACTTAACACTTGCAGTACGTATGCGAGGGGGTTTTTGTAAGGTATTAGTGAAAATTTGTATTTAAATGTTGTATTATTTACCTATAATGTAAAGTGTCATTATTCATCAAATGCTGGCAAATTGTCTAAACCCATCAGATAATGGAAAATCTCATAATATTTGTACAGCGTTTTCTCAGAAGAAATGCCAGTGGTAGCAACAATTGTTACTTGCCTTAATTATGTTTTTGATGTCTGCAAATGTATTGTATTTTGATATTAAATTCTGAGAAAAGATTATTTGTTCCATCCATCTCCGAAAAGAATAATTTTGGTCTATATTAGTTTCTCTTGTTTTCTAATCTAATTGTAGCACCAAGTTCGTGTCGGCACTGTTTGTCTTTGCGATGTCAAACTAATAAGGAACCAAAATTGTTTTATATAGAAATTGCATAAGAAAATAAAAGGAAAGTAACCAAATTACAAAGACAAAAATTAAGTTGGTCTGTTTTCCTGGAGCAAACCATAATTAAGGCTTGTTACTTTGATTTTGTAATTAACGTGATAGTCTTTTTGCTAGTGTTTCACCTTTTCCTCAATATACTGAATGGTTTTTCTACAAACGATGTAATTCAAAAAGTTTTAAAATGCCACTAATATATTATGTAGATTTTAATCATTACAAATTAAACTAGAGTAGTTAATAGAGATTAGTCTAGGAGATATATAGCAGGTCACCTCATTACTCTTATAAGTAATAAGGTGTCTTTAAGTCTTGTAACTAACATTTTGCAAATGACTGTGAGTGAAATTTTTATTCAAATAATTTAGTTTTTAAAAGAAATTCTTAACACAATCCATATTTCAGATCAATTTCCAAACCATTCCACTTTTTAAAAAGAAAAAACGTCAATACATAGGAGTTAGATGAATTGGCGCATGTCCTTAAATTTAAAGAGGAGATACCAACTGAATTAGTCTGACTCATGTGTGTATTGTGTATTTTTTTTTTGTGTATAAATATAAATGTTGTGTGATTTATTTTCCACATTTCTTTTTATTATATTGCAAATTTGGTTCGTCTTCGTCCCCGAATTTAGAAAGTGATTTATTCGAAAGAAAAGCCTCCAATGAAGATGCTCTTCTGGAATATATGTCATTTCGAGCAACTACAAAGGGAGTTGGTTAGACGAAAATATATATGAAGGCGAAAAAATTAGAAGTATTGAGAGACACGATACCGTACGTGGGTGAGTGCGAGTCAAAAATGATAAGGATGCGAGGGAAATGATTTTTGTATCAAATGATATCACTTTAATTGTTGTAATCAGTTAGAAATGTTGTTTTTAAATGTTGTGGTTAAGTATTTTTATGTGTTTTGATATCTGTTGTTTGTGTTGTTTATTCAGACCTATTCATTTTAAGTGTGTTTAAGTTGGAGTGATGTTTGTTGTTAACCTTGTTGTAACAAAAAGTTATTAATATATCAAAATCAAAGGTTATAAAAATTGAAAGGAGTTACGAAATTATGATGTAGAGGTTGATCCGAGATTGAGACATTTTTTCTTATTGTGTCCGGGTTGACGACATATACTACATAATCTTATCATTTTATCAACTATATTTATTTCTGTTCTAATACGCGTGTTGTTTGACCGTTCTTTTTTCTTTCTTCGCATCTCATCGTTGTGCAAACTATGTACCCTTGATATGGAGGTCAATATTCCTCCATTGCTAGAACTGAGAAGCTTTCATTATAGACATTCATGGCGGTAATGGTCTTGTAAACATCAGATAGATGGCTGTAAGCGTCCAGGCGAGTATGTGCGCATGCCGCAATGACATGAGAACAAGGTATACATAAGGTCTGGAATTTGCCACAGTTGCACCAACTTTTGTTTAGTCTGACAACATAGGATAAATTTGGCCTCCCCTCATTGTGGTCCATTGTTTCTTGTACACTGAAATTTTGCCTATGACGATCAAATATTGTAACCACGTGTGTGCTAACTTTGATAGTTTCATCTTTTATCACTTTCATACATCATTCATTGAATAATTGACTTGACATTAACACTGCACTCCATCTTTCGCCTCTGGTTGCAGAAGTCGATGCCAACCTAAAATAGGTTGTTCTCACCAATGCGGTTATTTGTAGATTTCTAATGCATTTGAAGACTTCGTTCATGCATTCCACAAAGTTTTTTATCATGTGACCCCATCGACATCCTCTGTCAAATGCCCTTGTCCACTGCTCTAATGGTATGTTATCCACCCACCTTCCTACACCTGCATTCACCACTTTTTTTACGAACGTTCTTGTCTTTGATTGCCCGCATGAGGTTTTGTGCGATATGTCTAATGCAATAAACATGGATAGAAGGAGGATTATGCCATTTGTTATCATAGTTATTGTAAGCACTCTCAATAGGAGTATGTCTATCTGAAATCAAATAGAGATTGACTTGTGGAGCGACAAGTGTTCTGAGATGACTAAGGAACTTTAACCCTTTGCAAAGCTTCACTAGATCTAAGTGTCGAAAATGGAAGCACCAAAAAGACCATGTCTTAACTAATACTGTGATGCCAATCGAAAAAAAACTAACTCGTAATTATATGGCTTGGTACATATCGATTGGATTTGAGTTCCTCGCCGAGGATATGTACCTATACGACCTATGCCAGAAAACTTACACACAAGAAAGTTCAACATCTAACCCCCACAACATTTCCATACCGATTACTCAAAACCCCTTACCCATCAAAATTATCGGCCCACAAATAGACAAACCTACGACCTTAACATGCCAAACACCCAACCACAATACCAAGAGCATACCCCGTACCACCACCAACAAGAAGATCATCATCAAGACACCAACATCGCTATGCACCCAACACATCACCCTATCATAGCCGCCTTAGCCAAAACACTCAGCGATCATTTAACACCAGTCGTCCCTCCTCCTACTATAGCCAAGAAGCCCAAATATCACAAAACCAAAATGCAACAACCACATGTCTACCAAACACCACAATAACCATTTCAACCTTTCCTCGACGCATCATTCACACCAATTTCGCCCTTAAATCGTCTCGGTCGTCCTCCAATAACTCAAACATAACCCAACTACTCTGTCATGGGTCACAAACTCAGCTATGGCGGTAGCGCTTCATTGCATACACAGAGCTACGCGAATTTGTCTGAATATCTTAGGGAATCTCCTGCAGATGGTGGTGATGTTCCTATCCCATCAAATCCTCAAACACCTGGGATGAATCACCAACATGGGTTAGGGCCACACATTCGGGTAACTACGGAATGTGGTACCGGAGGTCGGTTAGGTCATCCCGATCAACGACATTAGTCTTTTTGATATTCGTATGTAAACACATATTAATATTAATACCAATTGATATGATTTTGACTTTTATATAAAATGTACATTCTTTAAAAAAAAATTACACAACACACATAAGTGCCAGATCAATTGGTGCCTCCTCTTAAACCTAATACATAGGCTCAAATTGGATTGACAGCGCTAGATGCATAAGCCAATCCAATTGGTGCCACCTCTTTAACTTAGAGAGCAAGCGCCAATTCATCTGACACCGGTTCTTCAAAGTGGATTATTTTGGGAAATTATCCGAAATGAGGGTTATTTTGAGATTTTTTTGTTTGAAAAAATGAGTTATTTAAGTAAAAAATTCACAGTATGAAATAATAAAATATATCTTCATCTATGTTGGTTTCTAACAGGGTATCCGTTAAACTATCGATGTAGGTTATGCGATAACGGAACAAATGTCATTGATGCCTACATCGTCACCTTCCGTCCAGATCTTCGGTACGATTGTGCCGTCAACGTTGAAATTCTTAGATGATTCCAATCACCTTCATTTTTTGCTCAGAATCGTGCAAAACTAGATGAAAAGAACTTTCACTTGTGGCACAAAGAGATTGAACAATACATTAACGCTCACAACCTCACGGAGTTTGTCGTATGCTCACGCATTCCACCTCAATTTGTTGATGATGAAGCTCATGCTTCTGGTGTTGTTAATCCCGACTACACCTGTTGGCTGCAATCGACATTGTGGAGCAAAATCCCCAAGCTCTTTCCGACATTGGGCCTAACCCATTTCAGCAGACTGACCCCTTTTCCTGCCAACGCAACCCCATGCACTTTTTAATTTAAAGACTAATTGTGTCATCACCTTGGGCCCAGTTCGAAGTCAGCAACCATCCCTACAATCTCCAGAGCACCCACATTTGGTTTGAGTTTCAAATTCCTTTGAGCCTTTGTGTCAGACACATATGCATTCTTCAATTTCTTTTGTAGAGACATACACACATGTTTTATTTTCTGCACCCCATCATTTTGCATTTGTTTTTTATTTAAATTAATTAATTAAATTTGCTTTGGTTAGTTAATTTTATTAATTAAATTTAATTAACTTAACTATATGATTGAATTAACTTTTAAATCAAATAGTTATAGAAATTAATTTTAATTAACTTAATCAAATTTTAATCAATTAATTTGCCAATTAAACATTAATCCTTTTCTTTAATTGTTATTTGTTTCATTATATCCGCATGATAAAAATGTACCACCATCTCTTGAGTGTAACTTCTCGTAGCATTTTCGTTTTGATTCATTTTTTGGTTAGTTAGGTTAGTTGAATTAACTAAATAACTGGATCACCTAAAATCAATCTTTCCAAATCAAAATATTTGATCAACATCAAAGAGAATTTTCAAAACCAAAACATTTATTAACCCTAATCATTCACTTAACATTCATCCAATAAAATCAGTCAGTTTCAAACCACAAACTTGGTCAACACCAATTTCTTTTCCGCTTATCCGAAATAGTGAAAATACTTTTTTTTTTGCAATAATTAATCGATTGAAAAAGGATTTGGGGGCGGAAGTAATTTCTTCTCATTTCCCCGAATGTTCATGTGATGGTTGAAGTTAGCCTACCCTTTGAACATTCATCAATCACATTAAAACACTTTTTCTGAGTGTTCGTGTGATGACCGTAATTAGTCTACCATTCAAATACTTTTCGTTCGTTAAAGAAACATGACTTGATTCTCCAAAGAAATTTCATAAATAATTCGATTGAAAAAAGTTTGTGGCAAAAGTAATTTCTTCTCTTTTCCCTAAATGTTCATGTGATGGCCATAACTAGCCTACTATTTGAATATTCATCAATCACTCAAAAATACTCAAAACACATTAAACCTATTTTCTCGCCCCCGCGAGATTGGTAACCTTTTCAAAAAGGATATTGTTTAGTCTATTTTACCGCGATACAAACAAGCGCTTAAGCCTCCCCCACGAGCATTCAAGCAAAACTTTTAACCGCTAGAGCACGACCTAAACAATCGTTCAATAAAACAAACTAACCAATACGTTATTTTCTACGAAGAACTAAGTAGCTTTGAATTCCTTATTCTACCCAAGAATTCATATGAGCGAGACCTGCAATCTCGTCAAGCACCCTAATAAAAACTTTTTTGCGACCCATTTTCTTTTCCTTTCTACACTTTTGATCACCTGAAGAAAACAATTAACATAAGCTAACATTTCACAAATTTAACTAAATGGTTACCCGTTGAGTACAACAGACGTGAGGGGTGTTAATACCCCCCTGGGTAATTGACTCCCGAACCCGAGTTTAGTTGCGACGACGATCTTCTTTTTCTTTTAAGGGTTTTATTGATATTTTTCCTTTCCTTCTTTGGAATAAATAAAGTTCGGTGACGACTTTGTTCAATCATTTCGGCGAGCGCACGAATGCTCGTGAGGTTGTATTTTTCGAGATCTGATAATTTCATTCGATAATAAAGATTGTGCTTCATTTTGTCCAATTGTTGTGTAGGAAAATCTCACAGAATTTCATCCTCGCCATCAAACTACAAGCCATTGGAATTAATTTATGGTGATCTATGGGGACATTCTCCTAATGTGTCTACCTTAGGATTCAAGTATTATATGTCTTTTTTTGATGCTTCCACTAAGTTCACTTGGATTTATTTCCTTAAAAACAAGTCTGGTGCCTTATTTACTTTCAAACAATTTAAGACCATGGTTGAGTTACAACATGGTCTGCCTATTAAAGCTTTTCAATCTGATTGGGGTGGGGAGTTCACACCCTTCAACAAGTATCTCTCTGAGTTAGGTATTTTTCATAGGGTCATTTGTACTCATACATACCATCAAAATGGTGTGGTAGAAAGGAAACATAAGCACATAGTGGACACATCCTCACTCTGCTTAGCAAAGATTCCTTGCCTCTCACTTACTGGATTTTGCCTTCTCTACTGCAGTTTATCTCATCAATATACTTCCCTTAACTTCCATTATATTTCAAGTTCCTTACTCTCTATTGTTTAACATTAGGTCTGACTACTCATTTCTCAAAGTGTTTAGGTGTACTTGCTTCTTTTTGTTTAGACCATTTTCCAACCATAAACTTGACTTTAGGTCTCAAGAGTGTATTTTTCTTGGTTACTCTACTTCTCACAAAGGCTATAGATGCATATCCCCTAGTGGTATCCTCTACATTTCCAAATACGTGTTGTTTAATGAGTGAATGTTTCCTTATATTGAGTTATTTCAGTCTCCCACAACAACTGTCACACAAAGTTCCTCTCCTGTTGTCTCTCTTTCTCCCCTGCTGTTTTTCACTTGTCTTCCTTCAGTCCCAGGTTCCAGTTCAACTTCCAACTCTACTCAGAACAATTCTATAACTCCGACTGCAGGTGCATCAATTCACATGAGTCCTCAAGTCATGCTAAAGCCTCTTCCAGTTTAAATAATGACATTCTTAGTTCTTTATCATCTTCCACTAATATATTTACTAATACAACTAATGTCTATAGTCCTTTAGTCTCTACGTCTAAATCTTCTGGCCCCACCTCTATGTCTCATACTGAGTCTACTAGCTCCCCTAATTCAGATTCCAACACCCTTGTTGTTATCCCTTCTAAGGCTATTCCAGTTGATGTTAGTCCTCTCAATAGTCATGCTATGAAGAATAGAGCAAAAATTGGCTTTTCTCAACCTAGGCTGGAACCAAAATTATTATCGACTCTCTCTAAACCTAAGAATGTTACGCAGACACTCTCTGACTTGTAGTGGAAGGTAGACATGCAAGCAGAGTATGATGCTCTCATGAGCAACAATACATGGACCCTGGTCCCTCCTCCTCCTAAAATACATGTAATTGGAAGCAAATGGGTTGTCAAAATGAAAGAAAATCTTGATGGATAAGTCAATAGATACAAGGCCAGGCTTGTAGCCAAGGGATTCCATTATAGAGAATGGTTTTACTTCAATGAGACCTTCTCTCTTGTAGTTAAACATATCTTCATCAGGATCATTCTATCTATTGCAGTTACATACAAGTGGTCCATTCAGCAACTTGATGTGAATAATTCTTTTCTGAAGGGATTACTAGATGAGGAAGTCTACATGGTCCAGCCTAAGGGGTTTGAAAGTTCAAATACTGATTTGGTATGCAAACTAAACAAGGCTATCTACTGAATTGTTTTTTCTACAAACGATGAAATTCAAAAAGTTTTAAAATACAACTAATACATTATGTAGATTTTAATCATTACAAATTATCAATTTTTTGTTTTGGAAATAGTTAATTTACTTAAAAGTGGTTTAAAATGTATAACTAATTGTCTGAAAATACTTATGAATATCAATAAATAGAATTAAGCAGTTAATGATTTAACTAAAAGAATCCTTTAAATTCGACATTTAATATCTGATTTCATAATTAAAAATAATGAGAAAATTATAACGTTCATTTTCTTATGATATTACCAATCAGAATTATATAAAATTAATCTTCTAAAAAAATGTTGTTTTTGAAAAAAAATATAATGGTTGATTTTATAGTTGATTATTCATTAGATCCTTATACAATACAAGTATATCATATTTTTGAAAATATAAAATTGTTCTTTATGCATTTGAAGATGTATTTTCACGTGCATTCAAATCACAAATAAAATACGCTATTCTGAGATCCATCTCATTTTGAACAAAAATATTGTCGGGAGATACATACGATATTTGATATATTCGGAAATACATCTCCAAAATGTTTCCTGAAAGTTGTTCAAAGCATGGAAAATACAAAGGAGAAACTATTTCAGAAATGCATCTTCGAAATCATCCCTGAATCATATTAGAACAAGACCAATGTCCAAACATTTAATTTTTATGAGACCAACTTATATTAACTTAAATTAACGTAAAATCAAAGTAAAATGAAGTTTAATAGAAAGTAAAAATTCACACATTAATAAAAAAAGTCAATAAAATTCATACATAGTATTTGTCCAAAAATACACAAAAAAATACATTCAAATATAAACTAGTGGGTATGTCTAACCGCCGCCTCCTCTTCCACCTGCACTGCACGATATTCCGTAACTCGCAAACCATGCGCTCCACAAAGGACAACTGGGAATTTTCATCCTCAAAAAATCCTGACTCTATGAGTGCTCTATCCATCTCTGTAACACGTCGACATACCGCCATCACGCTCTCTGTCAGCTCATCCCTAACCTCAAGTAGCTCCTGGTTAGCTGGCCTAGATGGTCTTCCGGGAACGCCTGGTGTCACGATAGGGTGTGACCATGTAGAACCATGTCAAGTAACCCTAAATACATGCCCAATGTACATGAGCTGGCTCCCGACGCCACTCCTCTAGTACCAAGCGACTCTCAAAATTATCTAGTATCGCTTGTAGATCACTGTGGCGGACGCCGGGAGGAACATACTCATGGGGAGATCTCAGAATAATCAGCAAGTAGGCAAACTGGCACATCACTTGCCCGAGAAGATATGGGTACATAATAAATGCCCCACATCCCAGACATTCGAAGTATAAGAAAATAACGTCAACTGACGTGTTTGGCGGTGACCTTCGTATGGGCACAAGCAAGCGTCATCTGGTACCATATGATCAAGAGAGACTATAAATGGTTCGACCACACCATTCCCCACGTACGAAACAAAAACCATTGCACGAGGCCAATTCTTTGTGTAGTCAGGTGCAACTTAAAACCCGATGATGCGAGGGTAGTGAAGATGATCCATCCTTGAAAATGGTTCGGATACAATATTAATAACAAGTATAACAAATTAATTATGAAAATATTAGTTACAAGAAATTACTGTAAGCAACATGTAGCACCCCATCATCTTTTTTGTCTTCCAAAGACCAGCTTCGCCCAACTTCGAATACAAGTAGACCAAACATGCATGCCCCAATTGTACTCGTGAATAACACTCAGGTATGTGAAGTACTTAAGGTAGACCACATAGATGTATGTTACACTTTTGTCCATAAACATGGATGTGCTAACCAAGAACAAGAGGTAACACCTCAATGCAATGATATGAGAACCAGATGGTCGGGGCCGTAAAGTAGATGGAAAATCAAATGAGTTATCAGCAACTCGTGGCCTCATGGGATACATGGTTGATCCTAATCTAACCAGTGCTGTCTTCCTCCATTGTACTTGCGTTATAAATAAAGACATATATAAACAAGATGTCCAAAGAAATTCATAAAATCCACAAAATCACCCAATTTTTTGACTGAGTACAATCCAGAGATGCATCTTCGAAAACAGTTTAGAGCAAATCCGGAAAAACCTACAATTTTCCTCCTATGGAAGAAACCCCTTTTCTGCCTTACTAGTCCCAAATATACTCAATGCATGTTCTTCTAGTCTAACTGTTTCGTTTAAACTACTACCTAATTGCCTAAAACAGGTAATGTAACTTTAAAAACTAACTAAAAATCTAAACATAAAAAGAAAACAAAATTTGAAAAACTTACCAAATGAAATTGATTGATGAAAAGGATAAGCTTGGGTGTTATGAGATGCTTGAAAAGAGGATAAAGAGCTCTATTGATGCTTCAAAGCAATGAAGAGATGCTTCAATGGTTGGGACAATCAAAGCTTAAATGAGGCTTTTTAAAGAACGTTTCAGAAAATGAAGAAGGAAGAAGAGGGAAGGGTCTGGCGGATGACACCATGCGCTCCACTAAGGACAACTAGGGACTACCATTCTCAAAGAGTCCTGAAAATCCTTCTACACCAAATCCCTGAAAAGCACACATTAAGAAGTTTTATGACTTGGAAAATTGTGGTACTTACAAAAGCCTATCTTTTTCCTTTGTTCTAAAAGAGAGTTTTCAAGCCTGGAGGCATTATAATATGCCTATCAGTAACTAACAAATAAAATATTTCGTCACATTTAGTTATATTGAAAAAATATGTTTTTGTGATGAATTTACCATTCTTCCTAGGTTTGACAAGATTCTTTATGTTCGATGGTTTTAGCAATTTACATACATGTGGAGGTCATGACTTAAGTTCTTCCACATTGACCTCACTTGCTTTTGCATATTTGTCGCCTAAATCTGAGAGATACCGATGTGTCTCGACATATGCGACATTTTCTTTTTTATGGTACTTATTTGTTCTGGCTTTCTCGACCTTCAAGCATTCAACTTGGCGAACCCTATCTGCCAATTTTGTCATGTCCCTAAGGTATTAGATGTCTAGTTTTTCCCAATGGAATAATCTAGGCCTTCTGTAGCCATTTTGATTAACTAGTGTTCGGGGACTTGTGTGAAGTACCTTGATTTAAGAAGTTTAAACATGTTCAAATAGTCATCAATTGACTCAGGTTATTTGCGCCTAACACTAGCCAACTCCTTAAGACTTATTTTTGACTGACCCGTATAGAATTGTTTATGTAACAATCTTTCCAATTGACTCCAAGTTTGTACGGAGTGTGGTAAACCAAGTGAAATCATTTTTAGTTAGAAAATTGGGAAAATACTTCATTTTTAAATTCTCATTGGTTGTTATGTCGTCAGCCTTAGTTTGCTTTCTGACGACATATTTGACTATAAACTCACTAGTGTCACCAACGAACTTGAAACTTTTCCAGCCCCTATGGAGTTCTGTTTGTCCAACGTATTCCGACAAATGGGATATGAAATTGGGTCTATGGAGACCCATATTGAGGCCATTTTGGGCTAGAATTTGCTCGACCATATTAGCTATGTTATTATGCCCCATTAAGTTATTTTGTTGGACATGCCAAAGCACTTGATAAGCATCCTGATTTCTTTGTACCATTACAGGCCTAGGGTTATGATGACCTATGTATTCTTCATCTTCCCTATTTGAGGCAGGTTCTAGTGGTCGAAATTCTAGATTTTGGCCTACTTTTACACGGGCTACCCCATTTTCAAGCGTTTTGACCTGCCAAACATTTGATATCTTAGAGGTTGGTCGAGCCTGAACTTGAGGCGTGCCTAAAAATTCGTCTTTTGGACCCATTTGATTAGCTAATAATTCATATGTTTGGTTAGTATTCATAATCAAAGGATTGAATATTGTACCCATTTGTTGGATCAATGTATTAACCATTTCAAGATTGCTTTCATCCATCTAGTGCCTCATAGTCATTTTAGACATAGTATTTAATGATGGCGTCACTTGAGGGATATAACCATTCCCTCTTAATTGAATCATATTGTTTATGGTCGCAGTAGAGGAATTATGGTGATTATATGACGATCCAATGGTCATTGCATTGTCATTATAAGTTGACATGTTAGTATGAAGGTCAACCATCATCGACGTTGGCATGCCATACAGGTATTCTCTATTGTTCACTGGCATTGAAAAACCAAACAAAGGTCTTACAACTGCAGATTAAAAAGGGAACTTCCTATTTGTGGTGGAGGTATGACCCCTTGCGACGGTATCAGTGCAATTGGCATTGTTGATACTGCAGGAGCAGTTGTTATTACCGGCGTTGAAATAACTTCTTCTTCAACCGTCGATGCGACTGATTGTTCTACTACATTTTGAGAGTTTTTATGTGAATTAGAATTATCCATAGAATGACGCATCTTTTTTTATAAAGATTTTCCACTTCTTAAATGCATGCATACATTCAGAACATTTAATGTACGCAAAACACTTTTATAAACAAAAACTTTAAAATATATAGTATTATTAAGAGTTTATCACGGGTCCCACTGAGTGTGCCAATTTATTTACTTGAAAATTTGGTAAACAAACGCTAGTTTTTTTATTAAAAGTTACTTGCAGGATCGACAAGTTAATCCTAGGACAATGTGCTAAAAAAATTCTGGATTTTTGTATGCACAAGTGAATGATTTTGACTTGATCGAAACCTTTAGATGAAATAGTGTGGAAAAAGTGGAGTGTCTAGAAAGTGTAAGGAATTTCGACAATAATAAAAAGGTAAAAGGTTTGTAAAAAGACAGCGTAAAATGATCAGAAATTAATAAAGGGATGAAAGCAAAAGAGCAAAGCAAGTAAATTGAAGCAAAGAATTGTGCATTTAATTTAAATGGTGTTTTAGAAATCATACATTTTGCTTAATGAAACTCATTTCTCACTACGCTGGATACTTTGAGTTTTATGAGTTTTGTAGTGAATTCAACAAAACACCTAGAATCATAAAACTAGAATTCCTACTTATACAAGTGTAAGATAACTATTTTGTAACATTATTCTCTTCAGCCTCTGACACGTAGATTTCTGCATGCTTTTCGCTTTTGAAGTCTCTTCCACGTGTCTTTTTGGATAAGATTATAAAGTAGTTACTCATTTTGAAAATATTCTTTCATGCTAAATACTATATATCGACGTGTCGTGTTAACGCCAAAAACCTTGAACCAAATCACCATCGAAATGATGGACGAGCTATCTCATTTCAGAAAATACTAACTCCCCATCTATATTTTCCATATCGAGACTTCTATGTCGAAATGACCTTCTATCCTTTCAATCATTTAAATCTCTTTTATTGTGTTGAAATTTTAGTCCAATCAAAAATACCGGCTAACACTAGACCAACTACTTCAACTTCTCAAGTCTTCCATCAAAACATATATTTAACATATTATTATTGCACTATAATTATTACTTATTATTTCAGATTTAGTGATTTATTTGATAAACTATTATAAATATACTTATTATTTAATAAATTATTAAAAAATATTTAACATTTAATATACTATTAAATAATTATTTATATTTACTAATATTAAGTTATTTAATAATTATTTAATAATATTAATTTAATATAATATTATTATTACTTATAAATTAAAATATAATCATTTAATAATATTAAATTTGATAAATTAAATTAATAAGTAAAAATAATATTACATTCAATTAATATTATTAAATAATTATTAAATGATATTACATTTGATTAATTAAATTAATAAGGTATAATAATATATATTAAATTAATATTATTAAATAATTATTCAATAATATTACATTTGATAAATTAAATTAATAAGTTATAATAATATTACATTAAGTTAATATTATTAAATATTTATTTAATAATATTACATTTGATAAATTAAATTAATAAGTTATAATAATATTACATTAAACTAATATTATTGAATAATCATTTAATAAATAAGTAACAATTATTTAATAGTATAGTAAATATTAAATAATTATTAATAATTTATTAAATAATAAGTATATTAATAATAGTTTATTAAATAGTTAAATATGAAATAATAAATACAGTGAACCAATTCTATGTTGAATACATGTTTTGAGAGAAAGTTTTACAAGCCGAAACAGTTGTCTTGTGGTAGGCGTTGCTGAGGAAACTATAGTTCTAGAATTGAAACCCATTGAGACTATTTTTTCTGTTTTTTCAATTTTTATTATTAAAAAAAATAAAAATCTATTATAGAATAAAAAAACAAAAAAAAAGCATGTGGATTTAAAATAAATAAATAAATAAATAAATAATTAACCATGTCTAATTAGCAATTGAAAATTCAACGTCCAAATTATCAGAGTATATTTAATCCTGAATTTTATATTTGATTTTTATGTTTTATTTTGTCTTTTAAATTTTTATTTATTTCATTTTTTATTTAAATATTAATTACAATATATGTATTTTACACACTCCTCTCGAATAAAAATGATGAACCAACAGTTAATAGTACACAAGATGCTCATATACCCCAATCTGTTGATGTAATTATTGTTATGTTATGTATACATGAACGAGATCTATTACAATTTAATTTTCTTTATTTGTTTTTGCGTAGACATATCAAGAGATTCAATATTGTGGTGAAGATATAAGCTTAAAAGAGTTAAAATCAAGAGGACGAGTTTTATTAAAGAAGACTGTGATGTGAAACTTGTTTTTAAACCGTTAAGAGTAAGATGAGCTAACTTGATTTCAGAAAAGTCATATAGATGCACTTGTCTCAGCTAAAAAGAGATAACTTTTTAGATCCGAAAGAAAAATAAATCATATTCATTTTAGACAAGTTATTAACAGATTGGTTTGCCTGAGGATAAGTCATTTTCAACCTCTTCAATGGTAGTACAAATCTAGAGGTATTATTTGATAGTTGGGTTAAATCGAAATCCACATGTGTGTGCATGCATGTGCTAATCACATTTTTTTCATAGTGGCACAGATCCGACATATCTGATATTTCGTACTGTCAAACGAAGCAATTGGTGTTAGTTGATGGGGCATGGAACTTTGTCTTGGTTGATTATAGTACGTATGGGAACATGTTTTGTTTTTAAGAAAAAGTTAAGCACAATGGGAGATACGAGGAAGAGAGAGTTTCCGGTATGATATTTTTGGATTTATTTTAAAAGTATATTTTTGAAAATGATTTCTAAATTTTAAGGTAATTTTGAATTATTTTTTCACATAGTGTGAAAGCAACCTTTAGATTGAATGAAAAAGGTAGGAAAAGTAATTCTCTCTTTTAAAGGTGATCAAATTGTAAAATAGTACAAAAATGTGTGGCTTAAGAATTATATATAAATTGAAGGTTTAGAATTGATTTTGTCTTTTGATAACGGTCTATGATACCTAGTACTACGGTTACCGTACTGATGGTATGAGATGAGTTAGAACATTAAAAAAAAAAATTAAAGTATGAGTGTGTTAATATAAGAAAAAATTTGTTGGACTAAATACATTACGGATAAAGCTAACTTGTGTCCCAAGGACCCACGTTAAGAAATCCACAAATAAAAAATTTGTTTTTAAAAAATAAATAAAATTATTAATGGTAAGTTTATAATAAATTTAATATACAATTTCCAAGAATTTGTTTCTATATTTATCTTTTAACTTATGCCCTTAGGACACAAGTTAACATTACCCATGCATTAATTATTCAATTAATTTAAAAAATAAATTTTCTCGTGTTCTATGTAACTAAGGTCCAAACCTTTATACTAAGAGGTTAATTAGGTCTTCTTTTAATCTTCTTTTAGTCCCAAATTATAAAATATTTTAGATCTTTCACACAAATTAAAAATGTAATTAATGTTATATGAAAAAGAAAAATTATATTTGATTTTACAATAGTATCCTTAATTTATTGTCTATAAAAGAGAAATTAAAAAAATTTGAAAAAAAATAGTAATAAATGGTATATTGAAAAAATTTAGGACCAATTATTTTTGCAAGGAGAGAGGGAGTATATGTAAACAAATTGCCTCCACGTTTTCTTTTATAGATTGAATACCACTAAGGACAGAACTTTGAGAGGTAAATGTATCATTAAGGAAATCAAATTTTAAAAGCTAGCACACAAGCAAAGAAATGATGAAATCTGAAGAACTATTATCCTGATTTTGGAGCATAGACACAACATCAGAATTATATCTCTAAAATAGATTTTACTTCAAAGATCAGAACCACATTCTCTAAAATCCATTCAGAGATCAAACACCTAATATTTATGTAAAGCAACAATGTTATTAGCATTGGCTTCCACCATGCACTTTCAACACACATAATTACATAGAGTTGGGGCCAGAGTATCAGGATAGTATTAGACGCAGAATCTCTCCAGATAACTTGAATGACTTCTCTGTTTCTTCCAGACAATGATTCTTCTCTTCTCGAGACCATTCCTGAAGAAACAACAAAGAATCACCAAAGTTATACTTTGCAGTCTAGACATGAAGCATTAGAAATAAACTTATGTATATGCAAATGATTAAGAGATTTCAAGAAACATACTTCGGCAACTTTATTCAGTTTGTCTCTCACGTTCTGCAACATCTGCGAAAGGTCACCATCCCATTTATAGAACTCCAAAGCCTGGTTGTTAAGTAACTGACTAGCAATCTGGAAGGATATCAAATGCATAGGCAACAATAATTATTAGTTTTTGTTGCATCAGGTGAAAATGACTGAAAGCATTAATGTATATATACTGAATCTTACTTCATACTAATATAAAGAAGATCTATAGTGTTGTTAGAATGATGTACCCCAGGAAACTTTACATATCTACCCAAAAGTAGCAAAAGACCATACTTATGCTTAAAGCTTGCAATTAATTCCCTGTTTAATGTTTTTATGTTAAATGGAGACTAATATTAGAAAATATTTTACTCAATTGCGTTTCAGAATTGAGTTGTTTTGCTTGTTGAAATTTCTTAACAGGTTATAACCAAAATGCTTCAGAAACTGCATTGGGCTGAAAAGTTCTTTTAAGTGCAAAATATACTAATCCAATCATGTAAACATGAATTCAGAATATTGTTTGAATACAATTAGCATGTTAACTGTACCACCACCAAACATAGTATTTGATACTGAGAGATATGAAGCATATAGTACATGTGTGACACAAATACCATGTACACGAATGTCAAGACATTCCCGGTTCACCAAAAACTCCAGTATGATCTAACATATCCAAGGAGATATCTATCATGAAAAATCAAAACATTCCTAGTTAAAGTGTCATACTGTTAATCATGAAATGGCGTTGTCGAAGTGCTCTTTTCTTGGAGGTTATATATGTATACGAATAAGAATTATAGTTGGGCCATAGATACTCAGCTAAAAATGTAGTAGATATAATCAATGTGATACTCAAACATGATATAAGCTTTTTTAGCATACATGCAAATGGTTACCTTCTTCCCAATCATTCGACCACCAGCTGAATGTGCAAAATAGATGTTGTAAAAGTGGCAAATGAAGGCCTGGGGGTCGTTCTGAGACAAATCTGTAAGATATACCGCATAGGTAAGACCAGGAGATGAAGGTTCCGGAATGGTATAACCTTGCTCCTTGAACCACTCCAAATCCTTGTCCAAACTTGCAGACCTTTCCAATCCGGTATTTTTGAATTCAGCATCTGCACACCAAATTAGCTGGGTAACTTAGTAATGCCAACTCAAAAGCTCTCGCAGATATGTTGAACTAGTAACAAGTACACGTGACAACAAAAAATAAAAACACTCTGGAAAATATATCAATCTGAACTAATAACAAGATCTAACAGTTTTGTAATTGTTTTCTATTAATCCAAACCCAAACAAAGAAGAAACATTCTCGAAGACAGTTTTGTAATTGTTTTCTATTAATCCAAACCCAAACAAAGAAGAAACATTCTCGAAGACCATAAGATAAACAAGATTTAGGAATCCTTTACAAGTTTAATAAAAGCACAAGTCATACAGAGGACAAGCCCCCTCTAAAGTGATAAACAATGTTGTGAGCAACATCATGGTTTTTGATGTCTTCACAACAATTATTAGGAAGAGATTCTCTACCTATCAATTCTCTACCTTTTTGATAACTTTCTCTCTGTACGTGGTTTGAGCCTAACTCATCTCTATAAAACCAACTTGTAGAGTAAGAATTGCCCCCCCCCTTATAAAAACATGTTCAGATCATATATTATCCGACACGAGACTCTTAACACTCTCTATCTCTCTTTTAAGAAACAATTTTTCTAATCTAAATCTAAATAATCTGATTTTAATCACCAATCCTTCTAGATACACTAAGGTCACCAAATATCAAAGGTTCAATCGTAGTTAAATAGTCTCTTAAAATATTTGTGAGTTGTTAAGTGATAACACATAATATTTAAACTAGTATAATAAAAAAGAGAAATAAAGTTACAGTAAGGATAAGCAGCATCTTGAACAATCTTCTCGAGAGTATCATAAACAATCTTGCTATCAACAAGGAACCTCAAGTAACCATCAACAGTAGGTTCCCACTTCGTCACGGCTCTCTCTTCCGGCTTTTTAACTTCTTTCTCACCTTCCTTAGCCTGGTCTTTGGTATGTAACCTCATAGCCACAAACCTCATCTCCTCCACGAACCCCTTGGCCTCACCGGGATGACGCTTCTTTTCCGACGTGGTCGCCGAGACAATAACGGTTTCTTTCCTTGGCATCCTGGGCAGCTCGAATGATAACTTCCTTTGAAAGAAAAAATTGGAACGAAATGATTGAGTTTGTGAAAGAGAGAGTTGAGGGTGATTGGTTTTATAGAGAAAAAGGGAATGGATTTGGTAAAGAGCTGTTGGTGTTGGTGACGCCATGGATTGGGGGAGAAAGCAGAGAGAGTTGAGTGCACGGAGGGTGTTTGATAGAATGCGAAACTGAGAATAAATTAATATTGGAGATGTGAGAGGTTGATGCAGTAACCTAGAAGTAACGTTGAAGAAAATGCGACCTTATAAGGAAAATAATAATAAATTAAAAATAAAGGTGGTGTATTAAAATAATAATGGTGGTTGATTGATGATGTTGAGGATAAGTGTTTGAATGAAATGGTTTGTTTTAAGCAAGCAGCAGGGGGTGGCGGTGTTCAGTCTGAGGACTTGTGTTTTGTGTCTGCCTTCTCCTTTCATTGAAGAGAGGGTTTCTAATACCAAAGGATTACAAAGAATAAAATTGCTATAAAACGATTACGACCATAGAATTTTAAACTGTTTTATTGGTTTTCTATAAACTGTTTTCTTTCTTTTAATTTAAAAGTTTCTTTGGTTTATATTTTTTTTTAAAATTGTTTTCTAATACTGTTTTAAGTTTTCTTGTTTTCAAAAACAGAAGACCAAATACTAGTTAAACAATAGTTTGCTTTTTAGTTTCTAATATTTGATATATTGCTACAACTAAAATATATCAAAAATGTTATGGGTAGATCATATCAACATAAGGGCGGGTCGGGTCAGACTTGTGGACACTGCACGTTTTAAGTTTTAAAATATAAAATTTATATTAACGTTCGTGCCTGCAAAAGCTTGCAAGAAAATGGGATAGGCGGGACAGACACATTAGAGGGTGTGAGCCTAAACCCTTGGGCACCCCGCGCTAAAGTGCAGGTAAAACAGACATGCCCAACCGGCAGGGCCTGTTTTGCCACACCTACATCAACCTCAACCAACTACTTAAAAGGGGTCTCACTCCTTCCAAAATCCTCTCAGGACACGAGGATTATCATATGATCATGAGAGATTTGAACTGGAAGTACATCCAACGGTTCTCCGTATTTCAATCCTTACAAATAACGAGTTTGTTTTTTGGTTCTCTCTATATATGGAGAATGCTCCAAATTGGGGTGATAATTTTCAAATCCAATTTCACTTACTATTTTTCCTCATATACTGACTTGAGTATTTGAGTGTTAACCTTACTGGTCCCCCCAATCCACCGCATCAGAGGCTATGATCCACCATCGTCGTCGTTGCTACACTCATTTATGGTTCTAGAACGGAACAGTGTTATCGTTTATGGAAATTGACTTCTGATTCCTATGATTTTCACAAATTTATGTTCGCTATTCAACTTCATCAATTGCAATCTCCTCAAATCAACATAGCGAAAAGCATTCGCAATAAAGCGTGAAAATCCATCGCATCTTGATTCAATCAAACATAATCTCAATTTAGTTTTCTCGAATTTCTAGATATTTAGTTCTCATAATTTCTGGTGATGGTTGGATCTAAGGCCACTCGATCCGCTGTTGCACGTGAAGTCGTCGTTGTTGCTCTAGCAACTAACAATCAACTGACTCTCTCTCCCCCACAAGACGTTGGAGATCTTGGAATAGTTGCTTCACTACATCGAGATCTTATTCAAGCTTTATATTTACTAAAGTTACACCGATGGAGACTCGTGTTCCTCCTCAGGCGATAGTTTGTCATGGCCAACTTGACATAGCCCATGAGGGCGACAAGGTCATTCAACGAGGGTCTGATGCTGTAATTGCCCTGAGGGGCGACAAAAATCTTCTTAGGAAAGTCCAACATATAATTTCCTTGATGGGCGACAAGGATCTTCCTGAGGAAGTCCTTTCCCTTCATATCATATAGATTCTTTCCGCGTTTTACGTATATCTTGAATAATCTCTTCAAGTTAGAAAGAGAGTGGGGCGCCTCTTGCCCACGAAGGGGAAAAGAGCGACACCCATTATTCAAAGCAAGTTTTAAAGAGTTCTTACATAAACTACAAACAGCAGAGACAATAGCCCGCCTTTATCCAATAACATCAATAATTAATCAAAGCGTAAACTTGCATATGCCCGACCTCTTGATCTCGTATGTGATCTCGCTTTGATGAATTTGTATTTTTATGATTAGTTATGTTAGTTTGTATTTGAATACAACGGATGTAGTGTAACACATCTCGCCTTTTTAAGGACGAATCGTTGTACTTACGCTTGACAACTCAATTGTTTTTTTATAGTTATGAATCGCCGAATAAATTTACGGTGTGTTTGATCGACACATCGAGTCCACTTGCAGATCATCTCAACAAATCAAAATAAAATATTTTATTAGACAAATATATTTTCACCTAATAATGTGTATATAAGCACTATTTGGCAAATTAGATACAAATAAGCTGCCTTTAATGATGCTCGCTATTTGTTTCTTTTGCTTAATTAGAGATGCTAAATGTTTCTTAGATGTGGTTTATGAATCTTATGAGGAGTAATGCTGTTATATCACATGTCCTAGCAAGCTAGTGTCACTGCTATATTCTAGTATTTTATATGCTGATATATCATCATTTCTATTTTTATAAACGTATACACTATACTATCAGTAGCATCAACTAATTTGTTCATAAATAGTAGCTAATTATAAACCCAATGTGAGATTAACTTCTCTTACATACAAGACCGGCGTGGTTCTTAGAATGTGACACGTGGGTTTCTGCATGAACTAATGGGCCCTAAAGACACCAACCAGTTGTACGCAAAAGTAAAGTTACTATTCATCGTACAAGACATGTGAGGTTTCTCTGATACATGGCCCTTACAACGGTTGGATTTTTTTTATAAGGAAGGAAAACATGGGATTAAAAAGAGGCACAAGGGATACTCACCCTTTTACAACCAAGGAAATCAAAGGAATAAAGAAAAAACTAAAATTTTCAACAACAAACTTTAATTATGAATCGTTAACTCCCAACACGTCCTCGGATTATTACACCAAACCGATCAAAAAAGTTCCTATAAGAGAAGACATTGAACCAGTCCCAAGATATAATCTTAATCATGTTCATAACATCCAAGTTTCTAAGGATGCTCATTTTAAAAAAGACTGCATTCCTACAAGACTAAATAGACCAACAAAAAACTAGATCAAAAAACCAAAAAGAAATTGTAGTGTTAAGACCATGGAATTTATCCAACAAAGAACTCGTAGGAAAAGCATCGCGCTCTCCAATCTACACGCAAAACTTGGACCAAATGAGATTAGAAAAAGGGCATGAGCTAAACAAATGTTCATCTTCTTCCAAAAAGCATAAAGGACAAACCACATTATGCACACCTTCGATAATACCACACTTAGCCAACTCTATCCTCGTGGGTAACTGGTTAAAAAGAATAAGACGCACAAAAATATGAACCTTACTCGGAACTTTAGATTTTCATAAACGAGTAAGGCACCACAATTCTAGCTTTTAAGATCCTCTTGTAACTAACTTTAATCGAGAAGTCATTTTTATCCCTCCATCACACAAAGCGGTCCAAAATAAAATAAATATACTTCACATCATGCAAGTATCGTTGATCCAAACCCCAACATCACAAACTTTGAGACATCTCAAACCACTAAGTCGAAACAAAGAAAGGAATAAAACATTAAAAGAGGAAAATCCAAGTCAAATATGTCTCTAAAAGTCTAAAAACCTCTTGTTACCAAGCTTACAAGAAATAGAAAAAGAAAACCAATTAGATCGGGAAATATCATTATTTTTCAAGGGTTCCCCAATAGTACAAAAATCCCTCCACCACAAATACATCTTCCTACTCACACAAGGGTCACCTAAGACCGCCAATTTTCACATTGTCATGCCTAAGAGAAATAATATTTGACCACAAAGAAGAATCATCATTTAGAACCCGCCATTTTCACTTGCTTAACAAAGCAAGATTAAACAACACCCAATGTTTCACCCCTAAACCACCATCCTCCTTAGATAAGAAAATAGAATCCCAAGTAACCCAACTCACCTGTTGGAAATGAGTTAGTCATGTGGTAAACACCATTCACGCTCTAATTTCCGTTTAATTTTTTTTTTGAAAAAGCAAAAGAATGTATTAAAATTAAACGTAACAGTTCAAGACATGAGGCATGCCTAGGCATTACATAAGAAGTGTCTATCCAAAACATATTGATATTCAAACTATAAACTGAAATACATTAACTCTGTAACCAACAAAATTAAACTGACAGCCAACACTTATATTGCATTCACCAAACCACCAAAACGGTGACAAAATAACTGGAAATACTTAGCCACAACCCTTCAACAAGGCTAGTGCAGAAAAATGACGCCACGCCTCTACGGATAGAGCGAGACAAAGGTCGAAGCAAATATATTTTTAAACAACTATTGATGAAGGCAAATCCCACAACTCGATTTTCACTGACCGAGTTTACTCTGCACAAACATTCTGATCTGACTCGCTGACTAGAACCATTTCATTGAAATAGCCACTATCATGCCTTTTAACACCTCTACAATTACTGCTCAAAACTCAGAATTAACCTATGAAGTCGATTCACGCTTGCCACCACTGAGAACGACATATCACATTAGCGGATCCAAAACATGTCCCTGAGACAATTACCCGTTTTCCACCTCGGCCACCATCAAACACAAAAACAAAATTCTGACCATACTTCACTTAGGAAAACCACTTAACTCGATAAACAATCGAACCCAGCGAACCACAACAATGGACAAATTTCAGCACATACAAATTATACGCGCCTTAGGTGTTCAATTTGCCAGACGCTTAAACTACATCATACTTTCACTATCTTCACAAAAACCAAATTCTCCACGGCCACCATCAAACACGAAATCAAAATTCTGACCAAATTTCAAATAAATAGACCAATCAACTCGATAAGCAATGAATCCCTACGAACAACAATAGTAGCATAATTTAGCACAAAACATCAGACAAGTTATGCACTCCTATAAAATTTCCAGACACTAATTCTGCATCAAAATTTCAATATCTACACCATAAACAAATTATGCAATTAACTCATCATCATATCACCGCATACTAACAAAAAAACATGGAAATCAACCGGATACAAAACATGCCCCTTAAGAGGATTGTCCTCTTTCCACCTCGACCACTAAACAATTTTGTTAAACATACCAATCAACTCGATAAATAATGTATCCCAGTTGTCGCTACCGGACTAACCAATTTTTCGATAACGATTAACTGATATTGAATTAGAGATAAGTTGTACTGTAATTCCTATTTATTTAGTTTATTGTTGAATATAATGTTGAAACATAAAATTTGAACCAAACCAATCATTTTTCAGAATTGCAATTTCCTGTATGTATATATTGTAAACAATGCATGTGCAGTAGATATATAATATTAACTGCTCATGATAAAAGCATTACATAATTTTAGTACTTCAATAAAAGACATTGTAATTTATAGGGATATACGTGGGTTGGGTTTGACCTAATTCGTTATCCAATCCGTTCAAAATTCAATGGGTTTGGTCTGTCGTCCAACCCACAATTTCATTGTCAAAACCAAACCGGACCGTCCCGTTCATTAATGAGTTGGATTGGGTTGGGTTCGCGGGTTGTGTTTCAAATAAATAATATATTTTTTATTATTCCTTTTGTCGATTTAAAAAAATGTAACACAACTCAATACAATCATACTCATTTATAACATCAAATTCAATGAAACACATCATATAATATCTAATCAAATTCATCAACTCGGCATAACACTTTATAATAATATAAAATTCAACAAGACATGTTATTTTTATAAAATGCATAAGTTAGAAATTATACAAAAGAAAATAAAAAATAATATTTAATCTTAGAATTACGTAAATTCATTGGTCTAGTAGTATTATTGACGGAGAATAATTTTTGTAAAGAAATATTATGATTATTAGTGAGATATTAATTTTATATTTTTATTTAAAATAATAATAAAAATAATAAGAAGTTACTAAAGACACATTAATGAATTGGGTTAACGGGTCCGTGAGTTGCAAAACTCAAACCGGATATCCAAACCAAAATTATACGGGTTATTATGGGTTGATTTGTATATACCCGTAAATGAATGAATTCGGGTAATTTATGGATTGGAATGGTTTGGGTCAGCGGATTCGTGGGTCGATCCACGTTGATGAATACCCTAATGATTTATATGTTATCAATATTCTTTGAAGGGGCAAATATATGTTCCATATGTCTCTACTTTGATAGATCAAAATATACAATTGAATACACACGCTACATGTTTATATGTGAATGATGTACAATATGGCAAGGATTTCATTTTTTGGTTATATATCCAATTGAATACATATGTTACTAATGTTACTATTACTATGAATATTTTTTCATCAACCGTCATTTATTTTTCTTGGTTTCATTTCATATTAAGATATCATTTATTTTACTTGGTTTCATTTCATATTGAGATAGATTATGTGTATATACATTGAAAATATGACATTGATTTTATATTAGATACATTAAAAATATGACATTGGTTTATATTCCACTAATTATAATTATGATAGTAATAATATTTATGATCCACAATAGTTGAATATTATATACATATTGTTATAATAAATAACAAAATTATTTATTATTTAAAAATATTTATCTAAAATATCAACTTAAAATAGTAATGTGAATTATTTATCAAAGTGTCAACTTAAAATGTAATATTCTATTTACAGTGTCAACTTAGAATAATAATGTAAATTATTATATTCATTTAATAGTTATAATTCTAGTAGTATAAATATCCCCCTTTAGTTCATATAAAGATACGCCAATTCTCTTTGAGAAATATAAGATATCATCCTACTTTCTTCTCTTCTTATTCTCTTAGTTTGATTCAAATATTTTATTTTTCTCACCATGTTATCACCACAATCATTTCTATCAAAAACTATTACTACACTAAATATGTCTTATACATTTATCACTTTAATCTTATAATAATAATAATAATAATAATAATAATAATAATAATAATAATTATTATTATTATTATTGTTATTATTATTTTCCCCAGTTTTAGAATACTGTCAACCCATCAAGTGATTTATAACTATATTATCTAGTATTGTTATTATTGTTTTAGATCTTCTTATAGAAAACTGGAAACTAGTGCTCTATGATAAGTGTTGCTATTATTATATACAATTTGTATAGAGGTCTAAAACCTCATATGGAGATACTAACTTTTATATTTAATGGTGGTCTAAAATCCTAACTTTCATATTTAATGGTGATCTAAAATCCTATATGCAGATACTAACTTTCTAAAATCTCATATGCAGATACTAACGTTTATATTTAATGGAGGTTAAAAACCCCACATGTAGATATTAACTTTTATAGTTAATGGAGATCTAAAACCTCATACGTAGATACTAACTTTTATATTTAATGGAAGTTTAAAATCTCATATGCAAATACTAACTTTTATATTTAATGGATATATAAAACCCCATAAGTGTATACTAACTTTTATATTTAATGGAGGTCAAAAACCCCATCTATAAATAATAACTTTCATACTTAATGGAGGACTTAGATCCCTATCTATAATATTGCTTCACGAAAAAATTATAATCATTTGATATTATTTAAATTACTAATGTTATCTCATAATCATCTCTAACACTGGTAATTGTTATATGATATTTAACATACTTAAAATTTGCCTAGATGATATTTAACACACTTTAATTTTTTCTTTTCCCCTTTTCCCCAACGGGAACTTTAACGATCATTTTACAAATTTATCTCTATAAATACCTCAACATCCTTCATAATTTCCAAATCACTCTCAAAATATACATCCGTATTTTTCAAATGGCTAAATATTTTCTTTTATTCATCACTCTAATCGTCATTATTTTGTTCCTTATAGATATTGTCAAGCATGAAGAATTAGGTAAAGTTTATGTAATATTAATGATATTTATCATTTTACCATTATTAGTCTTAACTTGGTTTTTTGATAGAGGTTTTAAATAAAATATAATTTTTGTAATTGTTAGTATTGAGTAAATTGATATTTTAGTTTATACATTAAATGTTGATTATGTTCGTCTGAATTCTAGATATAATCTTGTCCAACATTAAACATCAATTCAAAAATTTAAACATAACTAGGGACAACTACATAACTTGGAACAACAACTTAATAAAGTATCTTTCATGTGAGGGACTCGACAAAATCCTTGAAGGAGACAATTCAAAAAAGTCGACAGTTGACCTAGAGGAAATGGAAATGAAAAAGTTAAAAGTAAATCAAATAATCAAACACCACCTTAATGATGGATTAAAAACAGAATACTCGAATGTAAAAGATCCCAATATATTATGGGACAAACTTAAGGCAAGATTTGGGCATCATAGAAAAGTTTTATTTCAAAGTGTTCAATATCTGTTAAAAACAAGAAACTTTTCTACTACATGAACTTTCATATCAAATAAAAGTTTCTATTTAAGCACTTCAAATATATTTTGTTGATTCATATTTTTACAGGAAAAGGGAAGAACAACTTTGTTGAAATTTTGCTGTTATCAAAATTCTATTGCTCTTATACTCTAAATTCAAAATTGTTGTTATTATCAATATTGTGTAACTTGTTTATTAGGTTGTTGATAACAAGATTATTAGAGAGAAA
This sequence comes from Lathyrus oleraceus, assembly GCF_024323335.1. Classification (NCBI taxonomy): domain Eukaryota; kingdom Viridiplantae; phylum Streptophyta; class Magnoliopsida; order Fabales; family Fabaceae; genus Lathyrus; species Lathyrus oleraceus. The sequence goes on along the minus strand of NC_066579.1, from coordinate 40,892,116 downwards.
GTATGATTATTTCTCTTGGTATTTGTAACATCACAAGGTAGAGTTCCTTTGTGATTTTGTTAGTAAGTTAAGAGAGTCTAGTGGACCGACTGTAACATTTCTAACATAGTGAAATCTCTTATTGATTGTGAGGGGACTAGAGTACCTTTGTTTGGAAAGGAGAATCATGATATATTTTGTGTTCATTTACTTTACTACATTTACTTTTCTGCATATAACTGCAATCTCTTAAACTAGAAAAATAACTCATCATTTCATTTTTATAAATCAATAAAAGTAAAACCAATAAAATTACAAGGCTAAAGCTTACCACTTTTCTCTAAAATTTATAAACACATATCACCCCCTCTTAGGTTCTCTCTAATACTTACAAATATTTGTTTAAAGAAGACTATAAGAATTATCCTACTTGCCCTTGTATTTTTATAAGAAAAACTATATCTATTTTTGTAATAATTGATGTATATGTCGATGATTTAAACATCATTGGAACTAATAAATAAATTAGAGAAGCAAGATATTACTTAAAGAAAGAATTTGAAATGAAAGATCTAGGAAAAACTAGGTTCTACCTTGGTATACAAATTAAGTATACTAAAATTGGTATATTAGTACATCAATCAAATTATACGTAAAGGGTATTGGAAAGGTTTAACATGGACAAGAAAAACTCTTTGAGTGGTCCAATGATGGATAGAACACTTAATGTTGAAAGAGATCCATTTAGACCTATGGAAGATGATAAAGAGGATCTTGACTCTAAAGTTTTATTCCTCAATGTCATTGGGGCACTAATGTACCTTACTAACTTTACACGACCTGATATAGCTTTTGTAGTGAATTTACTAGCAAGATTCATTTCGTGTCCTACAAAGAGACATTGGAAAGTAACAAAACATATATTTTGATATCTCCGAGGTACATCTGATCTGAGTTTGTTTTATTCTAACTATACAAAACCAATTTTGCTTGGTTATGAAGATGTTGGATATTTTTCAGATCCATATAATGCTAAATCACAGTCTGGGTATGTCTTTACATATGGTGATACTGCAATATCATGTAGATCTCAAAAGCAAACACTTGTAGCAACTTCTTTAATTCATGCTAAAGTAATCGCTCTTCATGAAGCAAGCAAAAGGTGTAGATGGTTACGACCAGTAACTAGACATATCCAAGAAGCGTATGGATTACAAACTGATAATAATCCAACAATTTTGTATGAAAACAATGTTGCATGTGTTACCTAGATGAAAAAAGATTACATCAAAAGTGACAGAACCAAGCATATCCCTCCAAAGTTCTCTACATTCACACAAGAACTTGAAAGAAACAAAGAAATTGATATTCAATATAGTTATTCGTGTGATAGTATGACAAATCTCTTAATAAATGCGCTCCCTACATCAGTTTTCAAGAAGCATGTAAAAAGTATTGAAATGCGTCGTCTTCGAGATCTTTGAAGAAGAACTAAATGTGTTATGTTGAGGGGGAGCATAATGTTGTACTCTTTTTCCCTTATTAAGGTGTTTATCCCAGTGAGTTTTTCCTAATAAGGTTTTTAACGAGGCGACATATGTTTCCATAAGATTATTCTCGACAAGACTCCAATGAAATACCGTGATAGATATTTCAAAAGGGAGGGGATGTTAAAATAAATAACAAAATTATTTATTATTTAGAAATATCTATCTAAAATGTCAACTTAAAATAGTAATGTGAATTATCTACCAAAATGTCAATTTATAATACTAATGTTTTATTTATAATGTCAACTTAGAATGATAATATAAATTATTACATTCATTTAATAATTGTAATTCTAGTAGTATAAATACCTCATTTGGTTCATATAAAGATACACTAATTCTTTTTGAAAAATATAAAATATCATCCTAATTTTTTTCTCCTTTGATATTCTGTTTTTCTCAACACATATATCACAGTTATTTTTTCAAGAATATGTAAATTGGTACTATATGAATTTGAAATAAATCAACAACACTGTACGATAATGGCAATGCAGAGGTATGGCAGGATGAATGAACAATACTATGTATCATATAAAACTATGAACTGGTTAATTATTTTACTACGATGCAACGTTTCAAAGGATGCAATAATTTTCACGTAAAAATTAAGGTATTAGTTACATAACTTTCCTTTTCTTATGTTAATTTTTTTTTAAGTATTAAGGTACAGAGCACTGCCCAAAATTAAATGTACATTGAATTAGCAATTCTAATTTTATATATTCAACAAATTTAAATGTGTATACAATAACATCTATTGGTCAATTACAATTTCTATATACAAGGTGAACTTATATATATATATATATATATATATATATATATATATATATATATATAATAATAATAATTATTATTTGCATTTGGATTAGTGTTGACATTTTATATGTTGTAAAAGTGCAAAATCACATATATTATTGTAAAATTAATCAACTTATCCGCAGTTTTTTTATTAATATCAAAATTAGTTTATGAAATTATTAATGTCGAAATTTTTTAACCACAAAAGTAGTGAATTCATAAAAATTCTTGAATTTTGATTATGAACTACAATTTATTATTTAATTTTGAAATGGAAAGTGTACCGTCTAATTTGAAGTTATTTGAATTAGAAATTTGTTGATCATCAAAGTGGTCAAATTAATTAAAGTTTATGATTGCAAATTATGCAACTGAACTTGAACTTGGATACAAATTATACAATGTAAATAATATTTTTGGACTCAATAAGACTTATCATTATAAGACATATATAGATCATCTAAAGATGGATCATGACTTATAATTAATCAAATTAAAGTACATGTTAACACAATTGTTGTTTGTATATCCAAAGATATGCATGCATATTTTAAGTGATTTTATTGTCCAATAAAATATGTTTACCTAGTATCATTAAAATTTATTGAAAAATATTTAGGTTTTATCCAAAGGTGAACTTTGATACACGTTAAAAGATGATTAGTTTGAATCCATGAAATTTAATCAAAACACTAACATATGAGTGTGTCTTAAATGTTTGTAGTTACTAGTATGATGTTATGGACTTAGACATGACATTAATAATGGATGAGAAGTCCGTAGCCATTACGAAGGAAAATAAAGAAAGAGAAATGTATCTCTTTGAGACTTAGGAAATGTCAAATATGTTGCCTTTAAACTTTATTAGAAAAGACGATACCTAGGTTCATTTGCAAAGTTTCTCGAAAGTCATGGCAATGTGAATAATATACTATGCCTGGCACACCACAACAAAATGGTGTGGATGAGAGGCATAATCATACTTTCATGGATATGGTTAGATAAATGTTGAATTATAGTAATGTACCATTATCATTATGGACGCATACATTAAGAACCGCCACATATTTGCTTAATAGAATTCCTAGTAAGGCAGTTCGTAAGACTCCATATGAACTGTGAACGGAAAGAAAACCTAATTTAAGACATCTTCATATTTGGGAAGCCAAGAATAAGTAAGGGTGTATAATCCACATGAAAAGAAGTTTGATGCAAGAACAATTAGTGGTTTTTTTTTCATTAGGTATCCGGAAATAAACCAACATCCAAAACCCACTAAATAATAGTTGATTAACCAATGGACAATGTACAAGTCACAAATGAGCAATAACAAGTGATAAAATAAATACACAGAATAGGAATAAGAAGGTCTACAAGACTAAGAAGCAGGGACGGCCCTGTGCAAGTGCAGCATGTGCTGCAGCACAGGGGCCCAAATTTTAGAGGGCCTCAAATTTTAAAATTTTAAATTTTTTTCATAAATATTAATAAAAATAAATAAAATATTATTAAAAAAACTCAATAATTGAAATAAATGTTATGATAAAAAACTTAATACATATAAAAAATTAAAATTGATCAAAACTCAAAATAATTATAATTAAATTTATTTTTAATTAATACATAATTGTATTTTTGATATATTTCTTTTAATTATTATAATTGTATTTTTTTTTAAAATTTGGACCCATTTTTGAAATTAGAACGGGGCCTCCGATATTATTAGACCGCCCAAGTATTTCAATAGATTATATTATTTATTTACTTGAGCATGAATGTGACTTAAGCATTGATGAGGATTCAATCTCATTCACACAAGCCATAGAAAAGTGCAAAGAAGGTTCTTAAGTACTTACAAGGCACCAAAGTTTAAATGCTCACATATGGAAGGAAAAATCACCTTGAAGTGGTAGACTACTTGGGTTTGAATCTTTTGAGATGTGTGGAGTCAAGGAAATCCATATTTATGTATGTTTTCTTCTAACTAGAGGAGCAATTTCATGGAAGACTAGAAAACAATCTATCGCTTCTAGTTCTACTATGGGGGAA